>NC_087200.1:211903981-211965923 GCF_015104395.2 Macrobrachium nipponense
TTATGAGCTGTGATTGTGAAGAGAGAGAGAGAGAGAGAGAGAGAGAGAGAGAGAGAGAGAGAGAGAGAGAGAGAGATATTTATCCTTATAAAATAGATGGGTATGTTTATTACTTCAGCATGAAATTGATACAAATATTCAACCTTTTGCATATAAAAAAAATAAATGCAGGGTAAAATTTATAATTTCAAATGAAGACACCAGAATCATATCATTTTTGGCAAGCGTAATCTCATGTTAAAATGTTAAGCGCCATTCCTTCTTAAGTAGTGAGAGAGAGAGAGAGAGAGAGAGAGAGAGAGAGAGAGAGAGAGAGAGAGAGAGAGAGAGAGAGAATTGCAGATTCTAAACATGAATAATGAGCGCTGATGTAAAAATTATAGACCTTTCGTACCTGTAGCTGCCGTTTTCTTCAAAGCCACAGGGATGAGATGTAGAAAAGACACAGATACTGTTACTCACATTACACTTTATTAAAAATTTGATATAAAGTTCATTTTGATATCACAAACCACTTTAAACCAACTTAAAGCTTTAAAATCACGTAACACTAGGCACTACAACTTAAGTTGACTATTACTGTAAGGGCTTATAGTTGGTCAGTACTCCAAGACAAGATAACCAATGATGAGTACCATACTAGTACTACAAGGCGACGAGGTTCAAGAAACTAAAAATAACAAAATATACAAACTTACTAAAACTGCTAGATAGAAATTCCATAATAAACAAAAAACAAAAAAAAAAAAAAAAATTGATAATAGTTTGATATAACTACAAAACACCACAAACATGAAATAGAATATATACAAACTTCAGTAAAGAAATAAACTTACAACTGTGTTACTCTAAGCTACATCCAATACAAGCGAAACGAATTTCCAAAGAAATGTTCTTTACACTTTGAAGACTTCTTCTACTCTGTCATTCATCAAAAAACCTTGATCCGATTTCCAGAAACTTTTAACTGTTACAGTGTAATTCCAACACTGATAACTACCAGGATAAACAATCTGTTCAAGAACTACTCAACAACAATTAATAAACAAACAAATTAAAGCAGTAACAATCCAAAATAGAATGAACAATGTTCACCTGTAAAACGGACAAAATATCTATAATACAATTTAACCCTAATCACCAAGTTGAAAAACAAAGCTTATTAAATGATTATATACACTATTGGTTTCTAAAAAATGCTGGATTTACAATACCCACGATGCAATACCAACTCTGGTCTCTCTCTCTCTCTCTCTCTCTCTCTCTCTCTTTTGTAGTTTTCATGCAAGGGAAATGTAAATACCAGCTAAGCTCATTCCTTTGACCTGACCTGCTCAGAACAGCTGCTCATTTTACAAATACGTCTCGACTTTTCTCCTTCATGTTGTGCTTTCATCAAAGCACATAATTTCCTTTTTGATAAGCCTTTCATGAAAGGCTTTTTGGCCATATGACATCAAACGGTTTTTAATAACTTATGTCCCTTTGGATTAAGTGCTTGGTCAAAGGTTATTTATTTCGGCAAAGCACAAGAAAATTCATCAAGTGTTGTCACTTCTATTTATGAAATAGTGTCCCGTTTAACAGTCATTTGAAAATTAAGGCTGTTTTTTTTATTATTAAATTGCCAGTGTTCGTATATAAAAAGGAAAATGTATTTTAAAAACAAATGCAGCATATCTACATGAGTGTGAGAATTTGATGAGAGAGAGAGAGAGAGAGAGAGAGAGGGGGGGGAGGGTTTCTTAATTAAGCACATGCTACCTTTATGAAGCAAATTGTTTTTTTAAATTTCGAAGGACAGTCACTAATAAATCTTGTGTACTTCTTAATATATGAAATTGAAGCTATAATAATAATAATAATAATATAATAATAATAATAATAATAATAATAATATATTTTTTTGTTAAAGATGATGGCAGCATCAGTGGAATTGATTTATAGTATGGTCTTTTCAATTCTTCTTATTATTCTCTTCTCATCAGGGCTGATATTTGCTAATAGCTGGCCGATGTTCCATATCTCGGTGAAAGAAATGTTTCTAAAAATAATAATTTATTGATATGATAACAAAAGTGGTTAACAAATCTTAGTCTAACGGTGTAACGGAATTCCAACGTTTCCAACCGTATCATCGGTTCATTTTCAAGGAAAGGTGAGCTTGAACTGATTGAAATGGGGTCGTTCGGCGGTATTTATTGTGTCCCACGGTGCTCTGTCTGATGGGCGCTGCATTTTCATATTGGCTGAACAGAGGATTAAGTCCCTGAGTCAAGCCGTCTTGCAGAGGTGGAAGCTCGCACTGCTCTTCTCGTGCGGACGCTGGAGACTGGGAGCGTAGTATTGGGAAGGTCATTGCCGATAGACGGGGCACCTGATTGGCCCGTTCGATCGGCTCTATGGTGCTGGCGGGCGGCGCCCTTCGTGCCACCGTCGGGAGGAGTGAAGTCTCTTGGGTGGTGTTGAGGCTGGGTCTCTCCTTCCCGATGTGTAGGGCCTCCAAGAGGCGGAGGCGACGGTGGTCTGCTGCCTTATCGATAATTCTGATATTAGGAATAATGTCATTCCTAATTATCCTGGTATTGTGGACGTTTTTGGCATGATTATGGATGGCGCCTTCCTGAGCGTGGCAGGATATCCTCTCGAAAATCGCATAGTCGTCATACCAATGTAAGCGCCGGGGCATTCCCGGACAGGGCATTTGTACTGGTAGACAACGTTAGTTTTCTTGAGAGGTCCTGCAACACGGGGCTGGATTGTTTTTCATATCAGGCCACTGGTCTTCTTGCTCTTGTAGTAAATATTAGTTTTCACTTTTTCGCAGGGTCCGTGGGGGAGACTTTCCTTTCTATGATGGTACGAAGGGCTCGCTCGTCCTCTTTGTATTTCTTATGAAATACTCCCTTGTAAAAGAGAGTGACGTCTTCAAGGGCGGCGGGACGAGGCTCCTGCTGATACCACTTATCGATGTTTCTGCGAATGCATTTAGTGATGTCCCGGTTGAATACCCGTTGTTAATTAAAACTTGGGCAACACGTTCTAATTCATGTGCGTGTCCTTCACGAGAGCAGTGTGAGAGAGCTCTCCTGATGAAGGCGCTGATCGCAGTGCGCTTGTATCTCTCTGGACACTCGCTCTCGCCGTTCAGGCACATGCCCAGGTTCGTGGTTTTTTTCGTATACACCTGTGTTACGAAGCGCTCCTCTTGTTGCCCGACGAGGACGTCAAGGAAGGGGAGGCGACGGTCACGGCAATGTTCGATGGTGAAGTTGAGTCTGCTGTGGTTCGTGAAGGCTTGTCGCAGGCGCTCTATTTCTTTCCACCGTGCTGGCGCTGATGAAAGTGTCGTCAATATACCGGACGTACATAGACGGCTTCTCGATGTTGGCGATACCCGACGTTTCCACAGCACCCATGTAGAAGCCTCTTGGAGGCCCTACACATCGGGAAGGAGAGACCCAGCCTCAACACCACCCAAGAGACTTCACTCCTCCCGACGGTGGCACGAAGGGCGCCGCCCGCCAGCACCATAGAGCCGATCGAACGGGCCAATCAGGTGCCCCCGTCTACGGCAATGACCTTCCCAATACTACGCTCCCAGTCTCCAGCGTCCGCACGAGAAGAGCAGTGCGAGCTTCCACCTCTGCCAAGACGGCTTGACTCAGGGACTTAATCTCTGTTCAGCCAATGAAAATGCAGCGCCCATCAGACAGAGCACCTGGGACACAATAAATACCGCCGAACGACCCCATTTCAATCAGTTCAAGCTCACCTTTCCTTGAAAATGAACCGATGATACGGTTGGAAACGTTGGAATTCCGTTACACCGTTAGACTAAGATTTGTTAACACTTTTGTTATCATATCAATAAATTATTATTTTTAGAAAAACATTTCTTTCACCGAGATATGAAACATCGGCCAGCTATTAGCAAATAATCAGCCCTGATGAGAAGAGAAATAATAAGAAGAATTGAAAAGACCATATATTAAAATCAATTCCACTGATGCTGCCATCATCTTTAACAAAACATGTTTGAGAGAGGGTCTCCTACTTCAAATAATAATAATAATAATAATAATAATAATAATAATAAGGCCCTACACCCACGAATACAACTACCTAGAGGAGACAAACACCATCCCCCACCAACAGAAAGGCTGCAGGAAGGAAAGAAGGAAGTGTAGGGGCACAATAAGACCAGCTCCTGATAGACAAAATGGTAATGAAGAACAGTAGGAGAAGGAAAACCAACCTAAGCATGGCATGGATAGAGTATAAGAAAGCCTTCGACATTGATACCACACACATGGCTAATAGAATGCCGGTGAAAATATAGGTGGGGCAGAGGAAAAACACCATCAGCTTCCTCAAAAATACAATGCGCAACTGGAATACAATACTTACAAGCTCTGGAATAAGACTAGCAGAGGTTTATAATCAGGAGAGGGATCTTCCAGGGCGACTCACTGTCCCAATTACTCTTCGTAGTAGCCATGATTCCCATGACAAAGTACTACAGAAGATGGATGCCGGGTACCAACTCAAGAAAAGAGGTAACAGAATCCCACCATCTGATGTTCATGGACGACATCAAGCTGTATGGTAAGGGCATCAAGGAAATAGATACCCTAATCCAGACTGTAAGGATTGTATCTGGGGACATCATGATGGAGTTTGGAATAGAAAAATGCGCCTTAGTCAACATACAAAAAGGCAAAGTAACGAGAACTGAAGGGATAAAGCTACCAGATGGGAGCAACATCAAACTCATAAATGAGACAGGATACAAATACCTGGGAATAATGGAAGGAGGGGATATAAAGCACCAAGAGATGAAGGACACGATCAGGAAAGAATATATGCAGACACTTAAGGCGATACTCAAGTCAAAACTCAACGCCGGAAATATGATAAATGCCATAAACACATGGGCAGTGCCAGTAATCAGATACAGCGCAGGAATAGTGGAATGGACGAGGCAGCAACTCCGCAGCATAGATCAGAAAACCAGGAAACATATGACAATACACAAAGCACTACACCCAACAGCAAATACGGACAGACTATACATAAACACGAAAGGAAGGAGGGAGAGGACTAATAAGTATAGAGGACTGCGTCAACATCGAAAACAGAGCACTGGGGCAATATCTGAAAGCCAGTGAAGACGAGTGGCTAAAGAGTGCATGGGAAGAAGGACTAATAAAAGTAGACGAAGACCCACGAAATATACAGAGACAGGAGAAAGACAGACAGAACAGAGGACTGGCACAACAAACCAATGCACGGACAATACATGAGACAGACTAAAGAACTAGCCAGCGATGACAATTGGCAATGGCTACAGAGGGGAGAGCTAAAGAAGGAAACTGAAGGAATGATAACAGCGGCACAAGATCAGGCCCTAAGAACCAGATATGTTCAAAGAAACGATAGACGGAAATAACATCTCCCATATGTAGGAAGTGCAATACGAAAAATGAAACCATAAACCACATAGCAAGTGAATGTCCGGCACTTGCACAGAACCAGTACAAAAAAGAGGCATGATTCAGTGGCAAAAGCCTCCACTGGAGCCTTGTGCAAGAAACATCAGCTACCTTGCAGTAATAAGTGGTACGAGCACCAACCTGAAGGAGTGATAGAAAACGATCAGGCAAAGATCCTCTTGGACTATGGTATCAGAACGGATAGGGTGATACGTGCAAACAGACCAGACGTGACGTTGATTGACAAAGTCAAGAAGAAAGTATCACTAATTGATGTCGCAATACCATGGCACAACAGAGTTGAAGAGAAAGAGAGGGAAAAAATGGATAAGTATCAAGATCTGAAAATAGAAATAAGAAGGATATGGGATATGCCAGTGGAAATCGTACTCATAATCATAGGAGCACTAGGCACGATCCCAAGATCCCTGAAAAGGAATCTAGAAAACTAGAGGCCGAAGTAGCTCCAGGGCTCATGCAGAAGAGTGTGTCCTAGAAACGGCACACATAGTAAGAAAAGTGATGGACTCCTAAGGAGGCAGGATGCAACCCGGAACCCCACACTATAAATACCACCCAGTCGAATTGGAGGACTGTGATAGAGCAAAAAAAATAAAAATAAATAAAAAAATAATAATAATAATAATAATGTGAAGACGATGACGAAACATTAAGCAAACATGCATATTTAACCTCCTCCTTCTCCCTCTCCCAGGGCATAGCTTCCCTTGTAGGAGTCTGGAATTCTGGAACACTTGCTGATAATGACGTTTAAGTTCTCCTTAGGATCAAATCTGAGTCTCTCATTCAAGATATATTGTAAGGAAACGTCGATAGATCCTGGAATCCTGACTTCTCTGCTCCATTCATCGACGGTTACGTGAATGGATCCTGCTGCATTATACTATTCAAGTTGTAATTGATCACGATTTCATTCATAAAGGTGGTCGCCCAGTCGTTTGAATAAGATGGCTTTTCTCTCTCTCTCTCTCTCTCTCTCTCTCTCTCTCTCTCTCTCTCTCTCTCTCTCTCTCTCTCTCTAGCTATTCAACTGTTATTTCCTTTTAAGCAGCCATTGATTTAGATAACATAGCTCTTTCTCTCTCTTCCTCTCTCTCTCTCTATCTCTCTGAGACAATCCCAAAAACAGTCACTCTCCAAATCCAAAACATTAACTTCCAACATATACTCCCTATCTTCTCCCCCCTCCTCCTCCTTTCCTCCTCCTCCTCCTCTTCCTCCCTCTGCCTCCTCTTCTCACATAGTTGTTTATCCCATTTACTGCAAATAGCTTCTAAAGACCCAAAGAGACCTGGGACGGAACCACAAAAGAAACCATAAACTTTATTCCCGCGTGAGAGGAAATTCCTTCTCCTTGTTTGTTGTTTGGCTGAGAGCAAAGAGCTATAATTCTGTTTGCCTTGTTAAAGGTCTTTGTGTTTATATGTTTGTTTTTCTTTGCAGCCAATGGCTTCAGTTTCATTACAAAGAAAATATAGTAACTCAGATTGCAAAAATGATCTTATTAAAGAAAGTTGCACGTTCTTATAGATTAATTCCTTTTTACATATAGCTTTTAAACCAGAATTAAAGATTAACACGAAGAATGTTTTCAGTATCATAGTAAAATAAGTAAAAAAACTGAAACTCTCTCTCTCTCTCTCTCTCTCTCATCTCTCTCTCTCTCTCTCTTCTCTCTCTCTCTCTCTTTTTTTTTCTCTCTCTCTCTCCTCCCTCTCTCCCTCAAACATAAACACACACACCCACACTCAAAAATAATGAAGATTCTTTGTACCAGTGAGAAAAAAAAATCAACAAACCGTCGCAAAAGTGTTTTCCACTGCAAACAGAGGCAATTAAGAACTTTGCCCTGATCCTTCGTTGTGCTTTGGATTTCAGAATAGAGTGAAGTTAATGAAATAAAAGATTTGCAATTGTTCTTTATGGGGAGTTATTCTGTAGTGGATGTATCTTTCTAAGATTAGATGTAAAGGCTTCTATATGCACACCCAAACACATTATACATATATATATATATATATATATATATATATATATATATATATATATATATATATATATATATATATATATATCTATATATATATATATATATATATATGTATGTATAATGTGTTTGGGTGTGCATATAGAAGCCTTTATATCTAATCTTAGAAAAGATACTACTACAGATTACTCCCCATAAAGAACAATTGCAAATCTTTTATTTCTACTGAAGACCTTACATGTTGCCGAAAAGCTGAGCGTATCTGAACCGAATCACAGTAACATGTCAAAACTGATTAGATGCCAAATAATGTATAGCTATAAATCCTTCGCCCTGTCAATGGGTCATTTGTTCATATTTGCCAATGATATATATATATTATATATATATATATATATATCTATATATATATATATATATATATATAAATATAATATATATATGTATATATATATCATTGGCAAATATGAACAAATGACCCATTGACAGGGCGAAGGATTTTAGCTATACAATTATTTGGGCATCTAATCAGTTTTGACATGTTACTGTGATTCGGTTCAGATACGCTCAGCTTTTCGGCAACATGTAAGGTCTTCAGTAAAAATTATATAAATAACAACATTTCAAATACAATTGCATAGGTCGAAATGCATTTAGCAATGATTTTAAATCTGATAAATTTATATAATTCTAAGTATAAGTACCCAACGATAAACTAAAACCGGCCACTCACTTATTCATAGGTTTTTTCAGTCAGGATCAGTGAATGATGTCCTACAATGTGTTTTCTGCTTCTCCTTTAGTACTGTGTTATATTTTATTTGGAGTGAGACAATGGACTGTAAATGTCAAAAGGACTGCATCAATTAAATATATTCATTGCAAAGTTAGCATTCATGTCCCAAGAAAATATAAGGTCACTGATAAGTATTTCAAAGATACAATTCAAGCAGAAAACGGCTTTTTAGAATTAGATTAGAATATATATTATTTACTTGCTTCAAAGACAAACCTTTTATTATCTGAGAACGTACAAGGGTTGTTTGTACTTCGTATGCATCAACAAGGATCATTTAATCTATATGTAAATGGTACGAAAAAAGATATTTAAAAGTGAAAGTCAATAGATGTAAAATGTATGTAGTTATAAGGAGATAATTCAGACTAGCAGCAGATTAACTAAGGACGTGTAAAGGCCACTATGATTTTTTTTGTTTTTAACTGCATTTTCAAAATTATTTTTCACTTGACTGATTTATGTAAAGAATGAAATATAAGACTAATTTCTCCATCGTTTCTGCTCTGGTAGTGAATATGCTTCACATACACACAAAGATGTATGCCAGAGACCTAATGTACAGATATAAGAAAAAAAAATATGTTGGTAATCTCCAGGTAATCTACATTTTTACTATGTTCAAAGCTCACAACTTTTACAAGTATCTTCCCATCTTCTGATTATTATCTGAACTGAAGGGGCACCTGGGTTAAAAAGCCTTAAATATTCTTTCTGTGGAAATGAATTTGCATCTCAAAAGAAGACTCCCTCTCTCTCGCTTCTTCATATCTTCTCTCTCTCTCTTATAGAATTTGGGGTATTGGGAGATACTGATTTTTCTATTACTCCTCGAAGTTGATCTATAAGCACCCGCTGGCTATAAACTATTGCATTGACATGGGAATATTAATTGCTAAAATTTTATTTACACACGCACACACACATATATACATACATATATACATACATACAAACATACATACATACATAATATGATATATATATATATAATTATATATATATATATATACATATATATATATGTATATATATATATATATATATATATATATATATATATATATATATATATATAATATATATTATACTCAAACCAGTAAAAGAACACCAGTAAATAACAGCACAGTAGGAACCGTTAACTAGATTTATCTCGCACGAATGACTCCATCAGGGCAATAGGATAAAGCGTTTATAGAGAACTGCATCAGTGAACTGTTGGGCTAATGAACCTTTACTGGAGCCGCAAAAATTTTGAGGTCTGTGTTACCGGGATCAGAAATTGCATCAGTTCAAATGGAGGAGAGAGAGAGAGAGAGAGAGAGAGAGAGAGATGAGAGAGATAGGTTATATATATATTATAATATATATATATATATATATATATATATATATATATATATATATATATAATATATATATATAGCTAAGGTTTACATTATTATTCTCTCCTCTCTCTCTCTCTCTCTCTCTCTCTCTCTCTCTCTCTCTCTCTCTCTCTCTCTCTCTCTCAGTAAATTCCATTTTATCTCTTCAGTCTTCTAAAAATCTAATACATTAATATATTAATTCAATATCATTCCTTAAGATTACGGAAACCTTTTTCAAATCTTAATATAACATATTGAAGAATTATAACCCAATAAAATTCTTTCCTTCTTCCTTTTTCCTTTGGGTTCTTTCTATCTTTGAAGTCAAAACGTTCTCTTTAAGTATCCATCAGGAACCAATTGACGTTTAATTCCAAGATAGCAATTAGCGGTCGCTGGACAAAGCTGGAATCTGGAATCCGATTAAATGTTGAAAGTTATGAGGGATATTTTTCGTTCATATGAGAGAGCTGATTTCGAAATCATTCATATCTTGTATTAGTATTTTTGGGGAAAATTTAAATTGTAATAGATTTTTTCGTCGTGATTTGTTTGATATTTGAAGTAATTAATATATCGTGCACATAGAAAGAAAACATATTATGAAGTAAAATTCATATATCTATTTGTTTCACATTTTATTGACTTGGTGGGTTTTCAACGGAGAGAGAAGAAACAAAAACAAGAGAAATTAAAAATTGTTATGGTCTATGTGAGAACAAAAGTGGACAAAGAAAGGGAAAGGTTGAAGCTAAAAAAATGCCTTGAAAAACAAAGGAAATGTTACATAAATATTGTGGATAGTGAATAAGCTAGCTTACTGTAGCGCTGTTCGCCTGAATGTTCATTTGGTCATAGAACGGCGTTCATGCTTCGCAAGAACTACGTTTTAGCTGGATGTTCTTCGTGTGTAACTTGTTTACTTCGTGTGAGGCAGGAGTTACATTCATTCGACTCTAATTGTTGGCTGAAAGCAAGAATCATTGACACTTTTCCACTGTTGCTTTATTGATTGATTTCGGTGATGAATTATAATTTGTCAAGCAGAGGCTTGAATGTTACTTTGATGTTCTATTCCTGATCTTTTCTGTCCACTCGCCAATATCTTTTTTTTTTTTTTTATCTGAAAATTTCTTTTTCAAAAAGATGTAGATTGATGAGAACTATTTCATTATCATTTCACACTTATAAGTCAGGTCTCATGCTGGTGATACAATACGTAACAAATTACAAAAATAAGTTCTGTGTTAGATTTAAGCATCTTTTCCGTATCATGTTTAAATGTTTCAATAGCCAATAAGGGCATCTTCTTCCAGTTTTGGGATCATGTAACCACAGAACACTAGATATTTTTCTAATGAGTTTTTATTGTGAAGATCACTGCAAATTGTAGCTTGAGGTAAACTCATCCTAAATACATTGATTTTAAATCTCTTGGAATTTCCTTTTGGTATATAATCTTGATCGGTGACATGCTCGCGAATCTTCCCCTTCCCTTCTCCTATGTACTTTCCTTTTCTCTCCTACTTCGTATACCCTCTGTTTCTTCCACCTTTCTCCTCCTCCCTCCCTTCTTCTCCTATCCCAACTCACCATCAAAACAGGGGACTACCCCAAGGTTCCTGGGTCATTCCCTTCCTGATCCTCTCCATTCGGCCCTTATGGAAATTGATGCCTGGCTGGAGTTCTGCAAAGCCTTTCGGATATATCTTTCGCCTTTTCCTTTTATTAGCTGTATCCATTTTGTTCTTCTATTAGTGGGGTGGGGGAAGGGGGAGGGGGGCGGGGGGGAGTGGTGCTCTTGGTTAAATGTGCCAATATTTCAAATAGGAAATCTTTTTTCCTATATCAATTATGGTTTCATTGGTTGATCGGTTTATATCCGTACTCGTTGCTCCAAGATCAGTGTTTTCTTTATCAATTAATTCAAAATGTGTTTCAAGGGAAGATTCAAACGAATAAAATTTAAACGTTAACCGAATCGCTGAGCATAAAAGAGCTATTTAGCGATACTTGACTTAAACGGCATAGCTACGTTAGCAAAGAAACAAAAGCCGGACATTGCTCAGGACTTGTGACTATTATTCAGATCAGGTTTCTCTTTCCCATAAGTCCGGAAGGTAGAAGGTTAACCAGCATCTGATGCATACCTCTCTGGAGATTCTCCAACGCTGGAGGTCAATTGGAGAATATAGGAAAAGTGAAGTAGAGGTAGATGGAGAATTGACTTAAGCACGTCGGGGGAAAATGGACTTTGAAAAATACTGATTGGAGAAAATATTTTCGATTCTATATATATAATATATATATATAATATATATATATATATATATATATATATATATTATATATATATATATATGTATATGTATATATATATATATATATATATATATATATAGTATATATATATATATATATATATATATATATATATATATATATATATATATACATATATATATATATATATATATATATATATATATATATATATATATATATATATATATATATATATATAATATATATATATACATATATATATATATATATATATATATATATATATATATATATATATATATATATATATATATATATATATATATATATCCAGACGACTGATTTACTACATCTCTCATTGTTTGTTCAATTTTGTTTGTAGTGTTTATTTTATCTACTATAACTGATTTTACTCATATTTATAGCCTGTTTTTTTACGTATAAAAATAAAATCTTACAGACTGGCTATTAAATAAGTAAGTAATACTTGAGCCATATCTATGCCATCTTTGCTCGTTTATTTTTCAGAGACGTACATACTGAACACATCACCAGTAAGATTTCAGTGCCTCTAAGGAATTAACATACAATTATGGCCATAGTTTAACATACACAAGCACACCAAATACTTGATGTGGTAGGATGTTTCTGAGCACATTCGAAACCACCCATTTTCGACTGTGAGCATTCATAAAAAACCCACTTTGCAAGGAAGTGAACAATAAATACTACAATGAATAAATAAAATTAGGCGATAGGATTTTTCTGAGTAAATTCCTAAAACGCAATAAATTTGGAAACCAATATTGAGTTCTGAGCGTTGCTAATACCCTAATTTGAAAGATTTGGCGCCCCCCCCAAAAAAAAAAATTGTCAAAAGTCCTTTCATTCAATTTTGCATAAGGGTGGTATACCGGGAAAGGTTTCATTTTTTCACAAGACTTTCATTACTGTTAATACCTTTAATTAGGAGCTTTGCCATAGTCATCAGTTGGAGCTTTTCCCAGAGATGTCGAATGAGGTCTGTTTTCATGGCAGTCCTTTGACTGATTTCCTTTTATGTTTGAAATGAGTTTTGGGTTATTATTACTCTTAATAATATTCTTCGAAACCATTATCTTTTATGAAGCACTGATAGTATATTTATTTCCGGGAAATGGAATGAGGCCCTCATTGTATATGTAAAATGCGCAAACTTAATATATTTTGGTTTAATTTATAGGCCTTCATCTCCTGCTTAATTGTTCGTGCAACGATAGTGTCAATACATTAATTAGGACTTTACTGTGAAATGCTAGAAAATTATATAACATCATTTTTAAAAGAGACACCAAAGAATCTTTTTTAGTACCGGAAAGGTATATAACTAATTTTAGGAATATTAATACTTTGAAGGATAATTATAATTTTCTGGATGTTCAAAAAAGTCATGAACAAATACATCTCACAAAATATGCCTAATTCTCAGTAAACTTGAAATTGATTACACCAACATTAATACTTAAAGTTTTGGAATAAATCATTCCTTTGCAAAACATATTTCTTGCTAGTGCTTGACAGAATCTGCAGGTCATTACACCAATGGAAGTCGCCGTTTCAATTACACATTAATTCGTGTTCCACCCAAAGCGCTATGCTTTCAATGCCGCTAATTAATGGAGCTATACGTGTCACTTGAAGCAAACAAGAAGCATACGTGTAGTAAACGCGAGAGGGTCTTAAACCGGGTGGTCTCTTAGTTTCGCTCCATCTCTATTTCATAATCAAGTATGCATGCGAGTGAGTATGACTAAATATACCTATGTATTCATTCGTAATGGTTTTTCCTACGATAAGTCTATCAATATATATATATATATATAATATATATATATATATATATATATATATATATATATATATATATATATTATATACACACACATATATATATGTATATATATATATAGATATATATATATATATATATATATATATATATATATATATATATATATATATATATATATATATATATATATATATATATATATATATATATATATATATATATATATCTATATACATATGTATATATATATATATATATATATATATATATATATATATATATATATATATATATATATATATATATATATATATATATATATATATATATATATATATATATATATATATATATATATATATATATACATATAGTATATATATATATATATATATATATATATGTGTAAGGCCTAGAGTTTATGATTAATAATATATTATCCATGCGTTCTCTGTGACATATGGAATTTGGAGAACAGTGCAGGAGTGACGACCTGAGAGTAGCTGATCAATGAGTTTCTAGGGATGGCGTGAGATGAAAATGCTTAGTTCGTCAAGTCAATGCACGACAGTTTATGAACTCTTCTCAAAGTGCCTTTGCGAAACTGGATGCAGCTAGAACCGTGAGGTGCTAGCGAACTGTGTGTTCGTATTTGCGTGTGTGCCTCTTCCCTTTAATAGGTTCATACCCAATCCTATGGGAGGGATTTTGATAGAGGGCTACAAGTCACAGGCAAGATGCCGTGCATTCGCCGGGGGACTTTTTTATTAAGTGTTTAGTGTCCGGCTGTCTGGGTAAGTGTTAAAGTGCTTTAGCCAAAGGGATGGCTTGTTTGATATCTTGTAAGATGTTCCATTTTATTAACTTTGTCTTTAAACTTGTGTGTACTTACCGGGATGTGTTCTGTATCTTTGAAACAGACGGATCTGGTACTTGTGGAATGCAGAGGGACAAAGAATTCCCAGAGGGGTGTAGACTTGTTTTGGTGACTAGACATTGTACTGTTTTTGGGTTAGTCTGTAAGACTGGATTACTTGGTTAATTGATTTATTTATTCTTGTTAATAAACGTTAATGTTTTGATGCAACTCTCTCATTTTCATTACCTGTTAGAATGGAGAGAAAGAGGTAGAGAGAGAGAGAGAGAGAGAGAGAGAGAGATTTTGCCGAGAGCCGAGAGAGAGATTTGCCGAGAGAGAGAGAGAGAGAGAGTTGGTTATGAGTAATGGGGTCTGCCTTCCGTTACGTGTCCATGCTTACCTTATGAATACAGGGGAGAGAATCCCCCCAGTTTACAGTGGTTGCAGACGGTTAAGAGGGGATATAAAAGTCTTCTTTCTTTTTTATGCCTGGGAACGCCAATGTAGAGATGGGTGGCCAGTTAGAAAATAAAAGGGATTATGGCTTAGCAATAGTTTTCGAACGACAAAGCCTTGGTGGGATTGTGGAAAATCGTTAAACTGTTAGTTTTCAGTTACTTAGAGAAAAAATGAGAAAATATCTGTCTGTTAAACTGTGCTAAAGGGGGGAGGGAAGGATTTTATTGGACTCAGCATTTTTCCCAGGGAGTCAGCCTAGAAGCAGTGAGCGCACCCAGTGTGACTTTTGCTTGTGTAATGACGAGTGTATTCCGAGATACCCGTGCGGGTGTTGTGTTTAATGCATATATCACTGCCGCGTTTTACGAGAATTTCGAGTTCTTTTTTTTCCCATTATGGAGTGGTGAGTGTTAAACTATTGTTTTGAAGGAGTGGGTTTTGTTTAAATATTTCAGGGTGTTAGGAACAATCGTTTGCCGATTGTTCCCTTGGTGGATTGTTGCCTCCTTTGTTTTTGTTTTTTAATTCCTGGCGAGTTGACGTCTGTTGGATGGCGTCAAACTTCGTCAGTCAGGTCCTGGAGGGGAGAACAACCAGTCAGGTTCAGAGAGGCAGTCTTGGCATCAGAGCAGCGGAGAGTATCTGAGGACGAGTTGGTAGTTGTATCAACCCTGTCGTGAACATCCAGTGGTCGAGGAGGACCTTCATTCTGTATCTGAGGACGAGATGGTTGTTGTGTCAACTCTGTCTTGATCGTCCAGCATTCGAGGAGGATGTCCATATTGTCTCCGAGGACGAGGTGGTTGCCGTATCGGCTCTGTCTTGATCGTCCGGCATTGGACTGTTGTCCTCATTGTTTGAGGAAGTGTTCCCGTTTTGCTCTGTGTAACATTATGCCGCTTCAGTGTTAATTCTCATTTATTATTATGCTGCCGTTTTTACATTTATTGTAATCGTCATTTCACTGCTTTTTCAATGTGTTTGTGTATTATGCTGCCTGATTTTGTATATGTATTTATGTACTGCACTGCGTTTTCGTTTATACCGTGGTCCTCTATATATATGATGTCGCTTTTATTTTATTAGTTATGCTGCTTATGAAATTGTTTGTTGAATTGTGCAAGAATCACTTAATTGGATTATTACTGTTGCTGCCTTTATTATTTAATTCATTGTGTATGTTTATTTTGTTTATCACTGGACGTGACTCACTTGTACATTTTGTATAATAAACTAATTTTAAGGTAAATTTTTTTGGTTTTGTTATGCTCCTCCCTCCTTTGTTTGTCACCTGTCATCAGTCACTACGGCCCAATAGCTTATTTTTAAGAACCTGTCGATCTCGAGAGTCGGGATCATAATATTGGCGACCTTAGGCCAGGATTGGTTCTGTTTTGGCTGACGGGGGTGTGGCAGCATCGGGGAAGAGTATTTTGTTTGTAAAAAAAAATTAATAATAATAATTTTTTTTTTCTGTTAGGTGGGGAGGTGTTAGGAACAATCGTTTGCCGATTGTTCCCTTGGTGGATTGTTGCCTCCTTTGTTTTTGTTTTTTAATTCCTGGCGAGTTGACGTCTGTTGGATGGCGTCAAACTTCGTCAGTCAGGTCCTGGAGGGGAGAACAACCGGTCAGGTTCAGAGAGGCAGTCTTGGCAGCAGAGCAGCGGAGAGTATCTGAGGACGAGTTGGTAGTTGTATCAACCCTGTCGTGAACATCCAGTGGTCGAGGAGGACCTTCATTCTGTATCTGAGGACGAGATGGTTGTTGTGTCAACTCTGTCTTGATCGTCCAGCATTCGAGGAGGATGTCCATATTGTCTCCGAGGACGAGGTGGTTGCCGTATCGGCTCTGTCTTGATCGTCCGGCATTGGACTGTCGTCCTCATTATTTGAGGAAGTGTTCCCGTTTTGCTCTGTGTAACATTATGCCGCTTCAGTGTTAATTCTCATTTATTATTATGCTGCCGTTTTTACATTTATTGTAATCGTCATTTCACTGCTTTTTCAATGTGTTTGTGTATTATGCTGCCTGATTTTGTATATGTATTTATGTACTGCACTGCGTTTTTGTTTATACCGTGGTCCTCTATATATATGATGTTGCTTTTATTTTATTAGTTATGCTGCTTATGAAATTGTTTGTTGAATTGTACAAGAATCACTTAATTGGATTATTACTGTTGCTGCCTTTATTATTTAATTCATTGTGTATGTTTATTTTGTTTATCACTGGACCTGACTCACTTGTAAATTTTGTATAATAAACTAATTTTAAGGTAAATTTTTTTGGTTTTGTTATGCTCCTCCCTCCTTTGTTTGTCACCTGTCGTCAGTCACTACGCCCAATAGCTTATTTTTAAGAACCTGTCGATCTCGAGAGTCGGGATCATAATACAGGGTTATGGGATTGGTTCAAGAGGTCAACAATTTTTCTTGTCTTTGCCCCATAGTGACGTGTTTTCTTTATTTGCACGTGTTTATAATAGACGTATGCATTCGTCTTTGTTTAAAACAGAGGAGTGTATTTTTCTATGCATGTGAACTGTGCTTAGATAAACATATTTGGCTTAGAGACACAGCGCCCACAATTTTACGGGCTCAGCACATTTCTGCATTGCGAGGGTATTGGCATCCCTCGAGGGGGATAGTCGCATGGAGGGTACCACTGGCCTCCCTCGAGAGATAGTGCAGGGAGATGGGTACTAGTGTATACCTTGGGAAGGGGTCCTCAGACACTGTTCAAGGGGAGATGGGGGTACTATTGTGTCTGCCTCGGGGGAATGTCAATGCTCAGGGGAGAGAAATTTTTTTTTTCACAGTGTGGGTGAACTCCCCCTTTTTTTTTTTTTCTTTGTCGGGCTGTTGAAGACAAGTCTGGCCTTGACATTGGATGCTAAGATATCAGCTGATTGATAAGTTGATGAAGTGAAACGCCCGTGGAGTCTTTTTTTTTCTCTCTCTTGGACGAAGAGAAAAGGAAATAAAAAGAGATTTTTCTTTTCCGTGAATGAGGGGAAAAGTAGTTAACATGCACGGGATGTGTTATATGTTTCTTTGTGCCTTGCAAGACACAAATATAAGGGGGATACACAGATTATTTTTTTTTATTGTGTTGGAGAAATTACTTTGAAATGCCGATGATTGGTGTTGTATCTGTGTTGTGTGGCAATGGTGTTATGTCATGGTGTATGCTGGAGAAATTGTATGTCATAAGATTCAGCAATACTAGTGTAAGCTATTTTGAATTTCACCCTTACTTGAAATTTTTGCAAGAGAATTATTGCTGTGGAGGGTTATTATTATTGTTATTATTAATAATTATTATACTTGAGATGTGTTACGGGAGGTTTGCTTAAGTATAATTATCATTACGGGAGACTTGTTTTACGAGAAGATTTGAGATATTTCATGGGAGATTAGTTGATAATTATTACAGATAATTATTCATGGATAATTATTACAATGAATTAATGGGAGAAGTCTTGTGTTAATTATTTGTTGAGTTTTTGTAACTTTGGAGAATATTTCAGTGATTCACGGGGATGAGTTTTGCTGAATCTTGATGAATCTGACTGAATCTTGGTGAATTGTGTTGAATCTTACTGATCTTTTGCTGAATTTTTGGAGAATGGACAAGCATTAACATTGGTGATATTTTTTGTACTGATACTGATGATTTTGATGATAGCAATTTTTTTTGGTGATTTTGTGATGATGTTTCTGATACTGATTTTTTTTATACTAATACGTGGGTGCCGTAATGCTATCAAGGGTGGTGAAATCTTTTTTTGATTTTGGGAGGAACTAACAACACATTATTTTCTTTTGTTTTCTTCTTTTTTTATGAGTTCAGCAGATAATTGCTTGACATCTAGCGAGTTTTTCTCCTTTTTTGGAAATTAGCCATCGCTGACACAAGTTTTTTTTACCATGGGTGAATTTGAATTTATTTTTTCTCTCCAGTTAGTGTGAATATTGTCTCAGTTCATGACTTAGAGTCATTGTTCGGGAACGTGTTCGTGTTTCAGCTATTTGATGCTATAGAGTAATATATGGGAGAATTTTTTGCATGTTTTGAATGCATACGTAATGGCACTACAGTTTTTTTGCACAATACCCTTGTTGTATTTGTGACAGCTTTGTGAGAGATAGGAAACTTGGTTAAGTTTTCTAGTGACTTATGTCGTAGTGCATATGGAGAATTCTTGCTTAGACACTGTGAGTTGGGAATTCTGTTATAATGACTTGTGGCACAAGGGTGATTTTTTCTAGAATTTTCTAGACAGTGTTATTTGCCGAGTTTTTGCCTTTTTTTAGCAATTATGCTAAATGGAGAGAGTTTTTATAGTTTTTGACTATAACATTGAGTTAATCTTTGGCGAATTGGAGTTATAATTGAGATATATTATTTTGGAGAGATGATTGGAGGTATATATTATTTTGGAGTTATGATTTGAGATATAATATATGGGAGATATATTTTTGGCCATATTTGATATTTGCCAATGTGATATGAGCTATGTTTAGTTCAATTATTTTGCAGCCATCTTTGTTTGCAAATGGAGACACATATTTGGAGATTATGGGGCAATATTTGTGTACGTGAGTTAGTTGCCTTGAGTGCACATTTTCTGGAGATATATTTTTTGGAGCCTTGTTTTGTTCCACATGGAGTTATTGGGGAAATAGAGGTAAATATTTTGTATTTGCCGAAATAGAGGTGATTATTCTCTATTCTTGGAGTGGTGTTTTTTTTATTGACATGTGGCTATTTGAGAAATATAAGGTGGTTGGTTTATTAACCAAATGGAGGAAATATTTTTATAACCGGAGTGGTGTTATTATTAATATGGTGTCTCATAATGGAGTTGGATTTAATCTTTGGCGGGTGACCCTTTTTTTTTGGTGATTATGGGAGTTTTTTCGAGACAAGAGAAGATTTCATTGGTTCTCTTTTTTGGGTTTCGTGACTATTTAGAGAGAAGTGGCATTACTGCATTACGAGTCATTTGGAGATGTCGTGCATTTTTTCCATGTCACAAGTGTGTTAATTCTTGGAGAAATATAATTTGGGTGTAAAGTCATGTTGAGAGAATAAGTCTTCAAGACAAATTTTTGAACACATTAGTCATATCCTGGAGTTAATTCTGTGAAAATGTGTCTGTTAGACGTTTTTTTTTTGAGAATCATGAGGTTTCCAAACTTATGTGTCTGACTAGACAAATTTTTGTGCTGTTGTTAGGAGCATACGTCCGCAGTCGATTTTTCTGCTGACAAGCGATGTGATGAGCCGTGTGCTGACTTTTTTCCTCTGATGGTGATAGATCAAAATTTTTGCAATATCTGGAAATGTTGGCTATAGCATTTCACGAAAGCGCATGTGTGAGAGTTTGCTTTCTGGCAAATTCCGGGGCTTTACATGGAGCATTTCTTGGGAAAAACGCGGGGAAGTTTTTGCATATTTATACTGTATTATGTTTTTATTTTTGATTGTTGGGGAAATCTACTTGTGATTATCTTTTTAATTATTTTTCCTCCTTTTCCATGAGAGATATAATTTGGGGGGATTGAGTTTTAAGTAGCATTTCTTTTTTGGACGGGAGATTTGATTTTACCGGGAGATGTAATTTTTCGGGGGTTGCTGTTTACGTAAATGGGAGTTCGTCATTAAGTCACATTTGTAATTAATTGGATTGGAGCAGTAAAGGGGTTTTTGCTGTTAAAAGTGGAGATTTTTACTGATTTTGTGGGTTGTTAAATATCAGAGTTTGAGAGAACATTTTTTGGGTCTGGGTGTTACGTGATTCTTTTTTTTTCTTGAGCTCGTTACGATTTTTTCTTTTTTTTTGTGAGCACATTCGAGTTTGAAATGTGAGTGCAGAATTCCGTGGAGTTGCTGTGATTTCTGAGTTGTGTGTGTGCTGATGTGTGAGTTTGGAGAATTGAGTTAGAGAACTTGATGTTTTTTTTTTCTTTGAGAGTTGTGATAATGACTTATGATTTAGTAGTCATATTAAAGGGAGTTAGTTGGGAGACGTTCAGTTAGTATTTCTGACTTTTTGAGATCATTGTTTGATAGAAGTAGTATGTCTGGGTTAATTTTCTTAGATTGACCAGTGACTTGACTGACATACTAACACCAAAAGTCGTTCCCCGACACCAGCAAGACGTCCACCAGCCGCGTGCAGAGAGGTTGCTGCCATGTTGCCCAGGGTGATTACAAGAATTTCCACGTGGGTGATCGTGAGAGAATTCTACAGCGTGTTTTTTGGGGATCTACAGAAGCCGTGAGAAGTCTTCTACGATGAGGGAGGCATTCTGTCTTCCTACAGCTGCTACAGTCTTCTGTCTGTTCAGCTACTTGCAGACAAGCGAAGAGGGATATTCAAGAATCCTAATGCAGAAAATATGAGAGAAAATGCGTCTTGTGTTATTGGGAGATTAAAGCGTGATAAGACTTTATTTTAGAATGCCAGAGACGTGCAGTTTTACTTTATTTTATTTTAAGCCGGCCAGTGTTTTATATTATATAAGCTGTTTTGTTCGACCTTTTGCTAGGCGGGAGCTAGCATTTGTGCGAGGCCAAGCTATCTGTAAGGCCTAGGGTTTTTGATTAATAATATATTGTCCGTGTGTTCCCTGTGACCTATGGAATGTGGAGAACAGTGTAGAGGTGACGACCTGAGAGTAGCTGATCAATGAGTTTCTAGGGGGTGGCGTGAGATAAAAATGTTTAGTTCGACAAGTCAATGTACAACAGTTTGTGAACTCTTCTCAAAGTGCCTTTGGGAAACTGGTTGTAGCCAGTAATATGAGGCATTGTCGAAGTGTGCATTCGTATGTGCGTGTGCGCTTCTTCTATTCATAATGTATCACTAGCCAAGTCTATGGGAAGACTTGCACAGAGATTCGTGGGAGGAAGGCAAAGCCACGATGGCAGATGCCAAAGTGTTTTTATTTATCAGTGAGTGAGATATTCCGGCTGCAATGGGTGAGTTGAATTACTTTAGCCAAGTTGAATTACTTTAGCCAAAGGGATGGCTTGTTTGATATCTTGTAAGATGTTCCATTTTATTAACTTTGTCTTTAAACTTGTGTGTGTACTTACCGGGATGTGTTCTGTATCTTTGAAACAGACGGATCAGGAATGCCGGGGGACAAAGGATTCCCAGAGGGGTGTAAACTTTTTGGGAGACTAGACATTGTACCGTTTTTTGGGTTAGTCTGTAAGACTGGATTATTTGGTTGATTGATTTATTTATTCTTGTTAATAAACGTTAATGTTATGATGCAACTCTCTCATTTTCATTATCTGTTAGAATGGAGAGAAAAAGGTGGAGAGAGAGAGAGATTGTCGGTGCTAGAGAGGGAGAGAGAGAGAGAGAGGGATTCCTTGGAGAGAGAAAGGTTATGTATAATGGGGTGTGTGGGTCTGCCTTCCGTTTCGTGTCCACGCTTACCTTATGAATAATGGGGGGGGGGAGAGTCCCCCAGCTACAATATATATATATACATCATTTATGCAGGAACTAAGAATTACATCTCGCAATCAAGCCCCATTTTTCATACATCATTAGTATTTTTCTGGAAACTGGATACAAAGCCTAAGTAAATATTCCAATCATTTGTCCGTGCAAAGGAACGAATAACACAGCTTTAATTTATAAATGAAGAGGAGGAGAAACCAAAGAGAAAATCCAGTCGAGAGAAAGCGTGGACGAATCGTTAATGAAGGAGAAAGGAAGGTACTTAGAAAGCATCTTCGTTCCCCTTACGGTTTTGCTTCTGGTAGCACATGGGTTTCACGAGGATCGCAAATCTCTCTCTCTCTCTCTCTCTCTCTCTCCTGTCTTTTAACGAGACCAATATTTGGTGTTGTGTTTTCTTTTGGGGCAGATCTGTTTCCAGGGACATAACATATTTCTTTCAAATGGCGCTCAGTAACGCGATGGAGAGAAAGAGAGAGGGTGAGGGAGTTAACTTGGCCCACCTTTCTCTATCATAGTTTGTTTATTTAGACTATTTGAATATGGAGTTTATTCAAGAGATTTCAAATCGGCAGAGAGAGAGAGAGAGAGAGAGAGAGAGAGAGAGAGAGAGAGAGAGAGAGAGAGAGTAGATATATATATATATATATATATATATATATATATATATATATATATATATATATATATATATATATATATATATATATATATATATATATATATATATATATATATATATATATATATATATATATATATATATATATATATATATATATAAATATATATATATCTGCAACTGATCTATCCCTTGGAAAACGGAGTCTTGATAGAAAGAGTAAAACCAGCACTTGTACATAAAACATCCTTTATTTTCTTATGACTACCGGTTTCGGAGTAACTGTCTCCATCATCAGGTCTATACAAAAAACACAGAAAGAAAAAAAAATCACTAAATTACGATCGATCATTAGAATGAAGAAGTGTTTACACAAAGGTTACATTGTATATATAATAAAAACAAAGTAATGTACAAGCATAAAAAAGGGAAAGTAAGCAATATTAAAAATAAATAAATAAATAAATAAATATATAAATAAATACCTGCATCATGAAGGCATACAAACATACACACTAAAAATTTAAAAACACAGCATCTCCGTGGACCTCTCGTTGTTACTGAGGGAAGGTTTCAACTTTAAAGTGTAGAGACTTTCTACTATTGCCAGCTCCATGGGGGCCACTCGACTAGAGAGAATGGAAAATGAATCTAACCTAAGAGGGTGATCACTATTTTCTGCGTGATCCCGTATGGCACTGAATGGTGGTTTTGCTAAAAGCCTGTTTGTCCTAACTGATCTTCCCAAGTGTTCAAACCATCGTACACGTGCTTGGCGCTTTGTTTTCCCCACGTAAATTGCATTACAGCAATTGCACTCGTATTTATATACAACATGAGACTGTAGTTCTGGGGGTACGATGTCTTTGTACTTGAACAAACCACCAATAGTATACTTAGGCTTGAACACTACCCTAACATTAACTTGAGGATAAAATTCTCTTAAAAGTTTTAGTAGTCAATTTTAACAGAAAAACTCTTATTACCATAGAAAAACATGGTAAAATACAGTACTGCTTTATTGGCTTTTAAAATTGAAACTTTCGGGAACAATAACTTTTCTAGCTGTTTACCAACATACGTATCTATGAAAGCATTATTAAAACCGTTTTTTTGAAGCATTTCTTTTATAAACTGAAATTCTGAATGAAGACTAAAATAATTTGAACAAATGTTAAAGGCACGGGTCACAAGTGTACAAACTAAATTGCGTTTATAAACTATTGGGATGAATGAAGAGAATTTAGTTGTGAGTCCTGTAAATGTTGGTTTCCTGTAAACTGATGTTGAAAAAGTGTTATCGCTGTGTTTACTTATGAAGGAAGACAATTTTAACTGAAGAGGTAATTATATATCTACATGAATATATACAGATATCAAACAGAAATTCAAAATAAAGAAAAATATGTTATTATACATGAAAAAAGTACTCTGCTTCAAGATTGCTCAAAATAAGTATCGTTTATATGCCTTATAATTCAATGATTCCTTCATTGAAAGGCTGTAATGTCACAAATTATAAAGAGCTGTATCTATGCACATATGAGCTTCATATGTGTATTTCCATTTCATGTCCTTCCGTGTTTCCTCTTTTGCTGAACAAATATGATCACCCTTCGAATTGATTTGGCACAACCACTTTTCGATGATGTAGTCATTTAATTACCTTTTATTACTTCTGTTTTTGTCGGATTAGGTCGAGGCTTCCTTAAACAAGTCAATAATTTTGGTCAATCTTCTACCGTTATATGACGGCATATCTTCATTATTTTATAGAGGTCACTCCAAGTAAATCAAAGTAACATATTTGCTATCGAATGTAAAGAAGTTATTATACATTAAGTAAATTTAATGAATTTTTATGTATTTATTTAAATAAATACATAAAAACAAAATGATAAACATAAATTAACAGATAGAAAAGGGAATATAAATAAATAGATAGATGAATATGAATAAATACCTAGATGAATATCAATAAATAGGCTAGATAAATGATTAAACAAGTAAATGGAAAATTAAATATGCGAGTAAATAGATAAATGGATAGGTAAATAGATAATAAATAGTTCAATAAATATTTGATAGATAAGTAATGATACATAAATAAATTGAAAACGAAAGTATTTTCACAGAAAAGAAAGAGAGACAGAGAAAAAATTCAAACATCACACTGACCGAAACGAAAATATCAAGAGGGCGCTGAACAGTCGAATTGAGTTTCTAAAGATATCTTCCCGGTGAAGAGCCCCTCACTTCTCTTCTAATGAAGGAACTTCCTTCCAACTTCATTTAACTTATTTGACTTCCTTTCGGACATTTAAATGGAATTACTATTAATCAAAACGTGTCCGGGGTGGGTCGGGTGTAGGGGAATGGGGAGAATACAATTACAAAACATTGGGGAGGTCATTTTATTTTCAAAGGCGGTCTTTGATGAGGCGAAATGGTTGGGGAATTTCTGTGATTTTTAATTAAGTCATCTTTTTAACTTTCGACTTGTTAAATCTAATTCTTATAATATAGAATATTTCCATACTTTCTTTCACACTCTAAACGAAGCCAGTTTTAATGACAGATTTTTTTTCGTTTTAGTTTTCATCTAGTAAACACATTTCTTTTGTAAGGGAAGAGTTCATTTCTCTTAATTCCAGCCACTGAATGATTGAAATATATCACTTCCATGATCATCTATTTAAAACAGTAATTTTGATTGATTATATAACCGTAAAGTTACGAATATCATAAATAAGGATTATTCTCATGTATAATTAATAGCAAATGCCAAAAAATTTGAAATTTAATTAGATGATACTTGATATTCTTGAAGAATATAATACTTTATTGCAGTATAAGAATTTGAGAAAACTTGAAAACTAGGACAGATATTTGTACGGATACACATACACATCTTTACACACTCAAATTTGTAGAAACCCACACACATACATACATAGCCACATACATATGGCAATCAAAATGTGTTAAAACATTATTTAAGAACCACTAAACAATCGTTTGTGCACACACACGTACACATCCCTTATGCGTACACATACTCACACACTCACACATATGAAAGTCAAAATAAAAAAAATATATATTAGAACCACTAATTAATAATTTGTACAAACACATGCGTACATATACATTCACATCCACACACACATACAACCAAAATTTGCTAAAATAATCGTTTAAGAACTACGGAACAAATACTTGTACAAACACACATACATACACACAACCACATCCACACACACACACACACATACACACACACACACATAAACACAAACATGACAACCAAAGACCTGTTAAAGAATTTGTATACAACCACAACAAATTTAGCCGAATCTTGTAAACATTCTAAATCTAAACCAGAGAAGGTTTCCCCGTGATTTTGTGGTACATCACCGCCCCTCGACTACTAGTGAATAATTTCCGTAATGAACGATATCTTACCCAGATTAATTAAACCTCCCCTTGCAACTGCTGGTCCAATTAAGAGATTTTTCATGTTCAAGCCTACAGATAATTAGTTGCTCGGCACAGTGGGAAAGGAGGAAGGCGTCCCGTTTCCTGTTTTAGTGGTTTTGCCTAATATGAAGATAAGCCTAATTCACATGGAAAAAGCACATAGGGGTTATTGACTCCAAGAGGTTTGATATGAAGGATCTGTTTTGTCTGAAATCGTGTTGACTGTTTAACATCAGGTAGTTTCATCAGTGTGATCCAGAATTTGATCTACAATTATGGACTCAAAAAACTTACAAGAAATTGACATTAGACAGATTGGTTCTATAATTTCCTATCTCTTCTCTCGGACCTTTTTTGTAAACTGGGGGCACATTACCCAGTTTCTATCATTTTGGTACTTTTCGTTGGTCTGCACTTTTCTGTAAAGCTTATATAGGTGAGGAACTATCTCCCCTTTTAACTCTTTAATTTCTCTTAGATGAATCTCATCCTGGTCAGGAGGTTTGAATATTTTCTAAGGATCCATTTACCTCCTCCGGTAACTTTTCGAAATCTCGAGAACCTACTTGACCCACTACCTATATTTGCCTTTGATTTTTAGCCGGAAGCCTTGGCAAATTATTCTTCATTATGACATCGAATGATTTCAGGCTATTTAATCTCATTATTAGTTCAACTTTTTTATTGACCCACGGGAATGTTTTCTTACTAAATGATAGTTTATACATGAACAGGATTTTTGAGTAAGCTGTAGACTTATCGTAGAAGTAATTTTTAAATATTTTTCAAAATATACTTGAGAGGAGCAATATTTTATGAGCATTTCAGTATCTGCTTTATTCCAAAAAAATTAACGTATTTTGACTCAAATATACTATTTATAAAATCGTTATGAAAAATATGCATAGGGGGGCCATAGTTAACACAAGTCTAGATGTTAGTGAAATTGAGAAAATATATAGTGCCGATTTGCTACTTCAAAAGTCGAAGAACAAGTAATTCAGAGGAAGATTCTAAAATCCATTTGTCTGTTAAGAACAGACTTCTGGCGAATAACCCTTGGTTTTATAGTTTTATTCATCATCATTAGTTTCCTGGACTGGGGAGGGGCTTTACGGCTGGAATAATTAATTTCTAGACGGCCATAATTTCCTCATTATTACCCTACGTATGTATTTCTTTGTCCTAATTGGTGTTTAATAAAAATATAACCTCATTAAGAATGGTTTGATGAGTATGGGATTAAGTATGTTGATTAAGTAACAGATGCTATTTCGGTGAGGTAAATGCATTGAACGTAAGGAACTGTGTAATGAGAGTAATAATAAAAATATAGAAAAGACAACCAAAGATTTTATGCCAACCGTGCTTGCAGAATTGGAGCGTATTGCTATATCCAAAGACTGTCAAGAATGTGGAAAAAACTAGAATTTGGTGAAAGAATGGCGTTGCTGAGCAACTCTGAGGCTCATAAAAGATATACAGGAACGGAGAATTTTACAGAAAGACTTATTCAGTGTTTTAAAAGGAAATCAAAATAAAGAATTAAAACAAATAAGTGCAGTCGCTTATTTTTAAAAAGCTTAGCTGGCCGTATCAGGATTTGGGATAATGGCAGAAATTGGACCATACTATTTTGCATCAGGCTTAACATTCTCTCTCTCTCTCTCTCTCTCTCTCTCTCTCTCTCTCTCTCTCTCTCTCTCTCACCCTTTCCAGGCATTCTTCATGATTCTAAGACCGTAAGAAGCAAAACTCTCAGGCTTATAGATTTATTTTACTAATTCCATATGAATAGGGCTTCATCTTTTAGATAATAATAATAATAATAATAATAATAATAATAATAATAATAATAATAATAATAATAATAATATCATAAATAATAAAAATAATAATAATAATCTGGGTCTTCGTCTACTTTTATTAGTCCTTAGTGCATGGGAAGAAGGACTAATAAAAGTAGACGAAGACCCAGAAATATACAGAGACAGGAGAAAGACAGAAAGAACAGAGGACTGGCACAACAAACCAATGCACGGACAATACATGAGACAAACTAAAGAACTAGCCAGCGATGACAATTGGCAATGGCTACAGAGGGGAGAGCTAAAGAAGGAAACTGAAGGAATGATAACAGCGGCACAAGATCAGGCCCTAAGAACCAGATATATTCAAAGTACGATAGACGGAAATAACATCTCTCCCATATGTAGGAAGTGCAATACGAAAAATGAAACCATAAACCACATAGCAAGTGAATGCCCGGCACTTGCACAGAACCAGTACAAAAAGAGGCATGATTCAGTCGGCAAAAGCCCTCCACTGGAGCCTGTGCAAGAAACATCAGCTACCTTGCAGTAATAAGTGGTACGAGCACCAACCTGAGGGAGTGATAGAAAACGATCAGGCAAAGATCCTCTGGGACTATGGTATTAGAACGGATAGGGTGATACGTGCAAATAGACCAGACGTGACGTTGATTGATAAAGTCAAGAAGAAAGTATCACTCATTGATGTCGCAATACCATGGACACCAGATTTGAAGAGAAAGAGAGGGAAAAAAAATGGATAAGTATCAAGATCTGAAAATAGAAATAAGAAGGATATGGGATATGCCAGTGGAAATCGTACCCATAATCATAGGAGCACTAGGCACGATCCCAAGATCCCTGAAAAGGAATCTAGAAAAGCTAGAGGCTGAAGTAGCTCCAGGTCTCATGCAGAAGAGTGTGATCCTAGAAACGGCACACATAGTAGAAGAAAACGTGATTGGACTCCTAAGGAGGCAGGATGCAACCCGGAACCCCACACTATAAATACCACCCAGTCGAATTGGAGGACTGTGATAGAGCAAAAAAAAAAAAAAAAAAAAAAAAAAATAATATATCATAATAATAATAATAATAATAATAAATAATAATATAATAATCTAATAATATAATAATAATAATCGGTAATAATAATAATTAATAATAATTAAAAAATTCGGATAGTTATTGACACATATCTATAAAAATCATAAACATACTATAAATTAAATAATAACTGCATAGGCCAACCTAGTAAAGCATATTTTCTTTAAACAATTTAATTTCCTGGTTAAAATGGAGCCAGTTTTTTTTTTTTTTTTTTTTTTTAAACACTCAGTCCCTTGACCACCCCATTGTCACTTATCATCCAAGAGTGGACGGAAGAACGCCCACGTTCATTTTTGGAAATTGCTTATGAAAAGGGAGATTTTATAATTAACTAATAACGCGGGCTACTGATAAAAGGTCACAGATTTTTTTTCTTTCCCAAAATGGCTTTGATAAAGGTTACCGATAAACACGTGTCTGAAAAAGTAGGGCAAAAATTGTCGAAGATGCAAAGGATTAGGGTAGATTTCTTTCAGTTTATTTTGGGATTAAACCTTCATTTTATATATGAGTAATAAAGCAGAAATAAAGCGATTATCTTTTTAAGCAATAAAGGGAAATGTAAAGCAGGAATAAAGTTAATAATATCTTGAAGCAATAAAGTTTTCTTGCATGATAACATGATTGTCTACAGCTGGTGCGACTGGTCTGTCTCTAGTTTCCGTATAAAGGTTGACTATTCAGATTCCAGAAGTCCACACTAGGCTTCGTATTCATTATTCATTCCAGAAACCTCATTTGGCAATGCATGTGATAGAAGAGAAAATGTGTCAGTCTGCTATTTGATAACTTTGATATGATTTACTAGGACTTTTTTAAGGTTCTTTGCAAATATCTTATAATTTTACTGAATTTTTTGTAAGGTTCTTTCAGAAATCAGATTGCCATTTTCTTAGGACCTTTCTCAGATTTTATATAACTGTACTTAGTGTCGTAGTTTCGTTATATATATTCCTAATAACTCTACAGAAGGCCTGCTAAGTAATGGATGATATTTTATTGGCATTTCTCTTACAATTAATTGACAGTTATATTACTTTCACTTACTGTGAAGGCAAGCATCTGTGCATGTAATTATTTACAAATAAGCGTAAATACCGATATATGTCTAACATTTTATAAGTAAATAGTAATGAAAACATGAAGATCACAGATGGACAATGCATTCGGAACCTCAGACATTCAAACGAAGACACAATGCATTACTACCCTGAAGCAATGCTCCCTGCATTTTGATCATTTGTGTGTGTGTGTGGGGGGGGGGGCGGCTGATAACTGATCTCTTCATTCTGTACCTCCCGTTACTTCTGTTACTCCTTCCAAATAAACCCCATATTCCTTGGAAGTTTTAAGTTCAAGTCGAAGGCTCATGTGGGCTTTTCCATTAGAATAGAGATCATCTTCTGAATAAAATAATAATGTAATTTAATTAATTAATAAAAATAATTAATAAATATAATAAATAATAATACATAATAATAAAAATAATAATAATAATAATAATAAGGAATAATAAATAATAATATAATAATAATAATAATAATAATAATAATAATAATAATAATGGAAATTAAATTAATAATAAAAGATAGACGGAGAAATTCATCCTTAATTGTTCAACTTCTAAAGCAAGTAATGTAATTTCAAAAACCTTGTGTGTTCTTGAGATCCTTGAGTGGCCAGGTACTTACTTCTTAGCTGATAATCAACTACACAAATATGGAAAGAAGCCAGACTTCCTGTTTGTATAATGTAAATTTTTATAATGTAAATAAACGCATCAAAATCTATGTTTCAAAACTGCATATCAACTTTAGGCACTTCAGCAGGTCTTAGAGAAGCGTTATCACCCAAACTGTTGGGTCACCAAAAGTTTCAAGGGATTTTCAGTGTCGGAAAATTCAAACACTCGGGGGATTAAATAAACCTCATTTTTAACGAGAAAACTCTGTAATCAAAGGATCAAGTAGGTAAGAACGTAAACATCACTTCGTTAGGATAAGCCTAACAAACTGGAAGTCTTTTGAGAGTTTTATTGCCTTCCAGGCTCTGAAAAACTTTCATCCAGATAGTAATTAGTTAGTTGCATGTAGGTCACCTCTCTTTGGGATTGACATTGAATTCGTTTTTATTTATTTCATTTACTGCTAATTGTTTTCATTTTACTGAAGCTTTTAGACTGCACTACACACCTCTGAACTAAAGTGAGTACATTTCTGAAGTTTAAAATTCCTTAATAATTATCAGACTACTTGTTAAATCCTTAATAATGAGAACAAATTAAAGGAACGATGAATTAAGCAAATTATGAAAAATCTATATATATAGAGGCTCATATATCTCCCAAAATTGTAAAATATCCGCACGAATGAAATGAATACATGCCATAAAGCCATTCAAATAAAGTAGAATCAGATCCGAGTGTAATCTTTCAATTGAATGTTTCATTGTGCCATATCTTTCGTAATAAATCATTCAGCTGACGGTTTGCAATTGTAAATACACAGAGGCTCCTCATACAAATTTCATATCCTTACTGGAATGGTGGCCGACAGCCCAGATAGAATGAAACAAATATTAATTAAATTTATTTTATGAATTTATAACATAGACTCAAATTGACCTAATATTTTACCCCGTCGTTACTCTCTCTTTCTTTCTCTATTTAACTTTTTCTATTTCATTCTGTTCATTTTCTCCCCTTCCTCTACCCCATGAGGGCTTCAAAGACTCTTGAATATCAGAGTATTTACCTTAGTACTCGACGGGAAAAACTCCATCGCAATGTTTACTAAACCTGGTATCTCACCATCTCAGTTCGTTGTTTGATCTTGTTGTGTATATGAAGTTGTGGTAAAGGATTACATGAGAGGAAATCTGATTCTCTTTATAAACAACCTTTTTGTCAATGTGGCTGGGATGTTTACGGAACGACAATGGCTCACGAATTATTTCAAATTCCAAATATCTCTGCTCAGTGGTCAGCTCTGTCAGTCACATAAAGGTCATCTGCTTGTTAGTTTAAACTTTACCGAAATATCATGGCAATGAACAACGTACTCTTTGGCTGCTTGAATTTTAAGTCAGTCCCCCTGTTGGCTTCTTCCAAATGAATAAGGTTTATCAGGACAATGGTTTTACTACATATTTCCAGCTTGTAGTTTCCGATATTCCTTATTATTATAATCTAACTTTATTTCAGTTCCAGATTTTAAGTCTTGCTTAAGAGTCTTCAGTTTCTATTACAAAATGTCAGGATATTATCTTCATACCTCAAATATTCAAAATTAATATTTTTTTTCAGCTTCAGTAAGGCCCAGTGGCCTACCAATGGTACAATATAAATATCAGAATGTGCAAAACAACAATCCAGCAAACAAACATTATTCTAAAATTTTTTTACTATTTTCAAGATCCATTGGTGTTTGGGTAGTTAAAAGCAAACCAATCTTATTAAGGCTATCTTGGTATTCAGTTTCTATTTATCTGATATAAGTTTATCTTTTCCTCGTTGGAAGTACGAAACAAAAGTCAGATTTCCTTTATAAAACGATTTTGTTTACTACTGAAAGTGAAGCGAAAATGACTGTAATCCTGACAGTTTGTCATATATTTATGTATATTGAACATATATGTACAAATATTTTCTTGTAGAAAAACTCTTAAGAGCTGATACATGTAAAATAATAATAGAAAATGAAGTGAGACAATAAGCATATCGTCATACAAGCCACAGGAAAATGGGAGAGAGGAAAGGTCGAAAAGACATAAGAAAGGAAAGAGAATGAAGAGGAAATTGAGATGCATTGAAGGAAAATTAAATCAGTATAAAGGAATTGTAGAAGGCAGATTAAAATACAAAAAACGCAGCTAAGAAGAAGGAAATGGAAAATAAATGATACAAAATATTAGGTGAGGAGAAAAGAAGCGATTAAAATAGAAAGAACTCAAAAACATACTAAAGAGCTTAACAGATTTCAGTAATTACAAAGTTGAATTGGAATGCGACTCTGAAAGAGTGCAGAAAATAACAGTTAACGAGGCCATTAAGAACAAAAATTTATAAAGAAAATTGGCCCCAATATATAAGCGTAAATCACATCCAGAAAACTACCTGAGGCCAAGATGCATGGCCTAATTTGGAATTTCTTTAATAACGGCCCCCTGAAGTTACCGGACTGATTGATCCAAATCCTATTTGCTCAGACTCTCGTGAACGGAAGTTGGAGTGAGTGACGATGGCCCAAGTTGGTTCCCTGGAAGGGTTAGGCCAACTGTGGCTGACACTCACGATTTTTCACGACGTCCCATGGAATACCCTACTTGAAAAGGGACGTAATAAGCTTTTATGGTTTTGCTTTGTTGATTTTTGTTTACGTACAACCTTTGCCCAAAAAATATATGTAGTGTTTACAGGCCTTTACATAGATTTAATATTTACTTATATAAAACGTTAGTTTAGAACATGTGGATTGTGGACAAGATTTATGTAAATTTGATATTTGTACAAAGCATGTGTGTATTATGAACAAGAATTCATATAAATTTGATATAGATTTATATGAAACTTTGTCCAAATCATGTGTCTTTAGGACGTGAATTGATTTTAATTCATATACGAGTGTGTTCAAAATATCTAAGTATTTTGATTGAGAATTTATAAAAAATTTCCTACCTATCAATATAAAAAGTTTGAATAAATAAAACACGTTTGTAGTCAATTAGAATTAAAAAATAGTATTCTAAACGTTATGTGTGGTCACGGGCACTTACAAAAAGAATTACAATGCATTAATGCAATTACTTAGTTCACCATAATGAGGTAATATTCAGTGAAATATTTTCATTATCTTTTAAATCATAATGAGGCAATTTTCAAAAAGATTATTTTTAATATATTATTTAGTATAACGATCCAATACTCAGTGGACTGAAATATACCAAAACATTAATAATTTTATAATTTAACTAGAAATCTTCGTTTTCCTTATGAAACATATATTCCTAAATTACTTTACTCCTTGTAGAAAATGTTATCCATGATAATTTTCTTTTCCTAAAATATCTTTCCTAGAATTCAAGTTTCATGAATATTAAGTAACCCCCTTAGTTCAAATATTGTATTGCGTGTCGAATAATTTCTCATAAAAAGTAAATTAAGATTTTGACTTATTAAACGTGGGTCTGCTCCAAAATAGTGGATGATTTATTAACTCTTTCCAGATATGAAGCAGAATGAAATTTATTGAAAAAATATTCTGTTAAAACATTTTACACTAGAAAATAAATTGCGAACAGTGATAAATTATTGCAAATATGACGGAACAATTACTTATGCAAATATGCTTAGAGCATTTTTCATTCGTTCATTTGCATATAGCATGTGATGAAACTTAGTTGTATTTCCGTTGGATCGATCAGACCCTGCATAATAATATTTATTTACCATAGCGAAATCTGGAAAAATTTAAGTAATTGTCTCTTTAAGGACTATCTATCAACACTGATGAATACTGCGCAAGGATTATGTTTTTCTGATGGATAGTTTTACATACACATATTTTGATAAAAGAGTAAATAAACAGATAAATCAATAAAAATCATTCTTAAACACGGTTAAGCGAGTATTTCAAAATCCGGATAAATGAAGACCATTCCCCCCCCCCCCCCCCCTTATTAAAAGGAACTAAAAAGATCTAATAATAAATGTGTAAATATACAAACAATTCCTAGGCACAAAATCATTAAACACGACTAAATGAGTATTCAAAGTCAGTCTAAATCGAATCTTCGCAAGCATTAAAAAATAATAATAATATATGATAATAATAATGAAAAAAAAAAACAGTTCAAAAGAAATGAAGCGAAAAAGAGAGAAACCTTGGATGAACCTGTATCCCAGATGAGGTACAGGGAAGCTGGCACCTGTTTGACGATAAGGTGGCTCTTATTTAACCAGGGCAGATAGCGGTGCTGCCATATTTATGCGTCTACTCCCACCACTCACGTATCTCTCTTTATGGCTCTAAGCGTACGGAGCGGCTGCTCGTTATAATATTGTGTATATATATATCTATATATATATATATATATATATAATATATATATATATATATATATATATCTATATATCTATATATATATATTATATATATATATATATATATAATATAATATAATATATATATATTCTATATATATCTATATATATATAGTTATATATATATATATATATGTATGATATATATATATATATATATATATATATATATATATATATATATATAGATATATATATATACCTATAATATATATATATAATATATATTCGATTGAAACCCATCATACAAAAGGGTCCCGAAAGATAATGTAATTTTACGACTTAAAAACAAATATCCCCTTTTATAATTGAAAAATATATAATTTTTCAATTATAAACGTATTATTAACGTACGAAAAATAAAAAAATACATTATGGCATTGCATAACCAACACATCATATATATAAAGTTTTGAACTGACAAGACCAGGAAAAACATCACTGATCCACGATCAAGTGGGCAGTTAATATTGCAAATAACAGAAATCAATTTGAATCCGTTGTTGAAACCCAATGATGAAACAATGGCCAGGCGTGAAATTAATCCTGGAACGCCTGCTCATATACATCAGTCAGCTGGACTGGCTGAATTTTGTGGGCGATATTCATTTCTGAAAATAGAACTAAATTGTTAACGTGTATATGGATGTGATGTTACCTGAGTGGAATTCTCGATTTCGCCAAGTATTTTTCTATAAAGATGCTAACAATTATTTACGTCATTAAACAAAAAACTGTTTGCAGAAACATCTGTAACATGTTTTAAGGTGTAATGTAATAGAGGACGAAATTATGTTATATATATATATATATATATATATATATATATATATATATATATATATATATATATATATATATATATATATATATATGTATATATTGTTATGAACTTCACGATGGTCTGAAGTTAAGGTTTTATGGACCTGATATTTCAGATCAGTACCACAAAAAGAGTATGATCCCTGACAAACCAACACTTAAAAGAGTACAATCTCAGAGAGGATACACCAAACCACAAACTAAAGATTAACAATAATTTATTACTTAAAAATTAACATAACAAAAGAACCCCTCTGAAAACTGAATAATGGGGGGGGGGGGGGAAAGGGGGGGGGCACAACAAGCACACACAATACCAAATCAGTCACTTCTTCAATCGCCTACCTAACTATCATGCCTTCAAGGAATAAGAGAAAGTAAACAGTGGAAGTAAGAAAAAAACACTCTTTCCCTAGCATACGATAGATGGAGATTCAAAGGGGGGGAGTGGGGGGGGTTGGGGGGAACCTTAACCTATATCTAAACCTAAATCAATACAAATATTGTTTTAACAAAGTGTATTGTACTAAATACGTACTCTTATAATAATATAAAACATAAATAACTCAATATGTCGAGTCTATAAAGCCATAAACATTTAATAGTCATCCAAGGACGTGTAGTTATGCATATAAATGCCGACGCTGACACACACTTATTTTTGTGTAAAAGATGTCCTCACTAAAATAAGGGGTTGCTGCTCCATCACATGAAGAAATAAAATTAATAATGCTAATAATAATAAAGTGGGCTTACTCTTCTCCGCCACTAGAGGGCCTCCTCACGACTCCAAGGGCGCAGTGATCAGGCAGAGGCAGGAGTAAAGGGTGTATAATACGCTCGCACTACAGGCCATTCACGAGAGCAAATGCTGAGCTCTACTCCAACAATAAAGGGCTGTAGAAATCCTCGGTGAGGCACAAAGTCCAAGCCTCCAACAACAGGCCCCAAGCAATCCAGCTTCGGACAAAGGGCACGAGGACACAGGGTCACTCTTTAGTGACGCAACACGATGCAGGTGTGCTAAAGGAAGTATCCTGTACCCAAAATACATGCACTGCCGTTGACTGCCAATAATACAACACCACGGTCCTTCTATGGTGGAGCGCTACAGAACTCTTGAACTAATGCACAAGGCCCCCTCGAAAGCTCCGGGAGAGGGTCAAAATATGACGTGGCACAGACACGGAAGCCAAATCAACCATCACAAACATGAAAAAAAAAGAAACAAATTTCGTGGGTCGGAGTAAACAATATAAACTAATAACAAAACAAACCGTTAAGGATAGGCAAAAGACCATATCCAGTGTTCAGAGAGAAAGTCAAAGAAACTGGATTAAACTAGAAAAACTTACTTTTAAAAAGGCCATCAAAACTGAATAAATTACGTTAATTTATAATAATATATATATATATATATATATATATATATATATATATATATATATATATATATATATATATATATATATATCTGAGTGTGTGTGAGTGTGTGTGTGTGCGCTCTTCCACAAAGACAAAAGAATTATTATTCAATAAAACTAAAAAAAAAAAAATAAATAAATAAATAAAATTAGTTACCTATCTGATATTCGCTACTTATCTCTGGACATTTGACATCAGCTATGGAGGAGACAAAAAATAAGAAACTAATATCAGTTTAGCCTAAAAACCGGAGAACATAACATACGAAGTACACACTTCTGCAAAACACGAGACCCGGAAATTTCTCCCAATGAATAAATGTGACAAGAAAACATCATAATTTATGATCCCAATTAGGAATGATTTGCTCCGTAGGAGGATTTCAAAATTGGGGCACAATATTTGGTGGTGTCTTACTAAGCAGGGTCCTGTGTTTCATTCCAATCTGTGATTAAATTGACATGTTGAATAATGATAGGGCTTCGTCCTTTGCTATGCCAGGTCATTATCATGACATCATTATGACATTATCATGACGTTATCACTACACAAGCACTATCTCCAATTCGAAGGGAAATGTAATGAATATTTTCCCCACTGGCAAACGACTGGCTTAGCCGAGGCGGTGTATACATGTAGGTGTGTATGCGTGTATGCGTGTGTATGCGTTTACAAAATGCTACTATGAAAGAATGAAAAATTTAGGTATATCCCCGACTGGCTTTGTACTAAGACAATTTTAATGCAAATGAGTTTCATAGAATCTGATGTTAACATTTATACATACATACATACATACATACATACATACATACATACTATATATATATATATTTATGCATGTATGTATGTATGTATGTATGTATGTTAACATCAGATTCTATGAAACTCATTTGCATTAAAATTGTCCTAGTACAAAGCCAGTCGGGGATATGCCTAAATTTTTCATTTCTTTCATGTAGCATTTTGTAAACGCATATAACAATGCATACACACACATACACGCAAACACACCTACATGTATACATCAACCTCTGCTAAGCCAGTTGTTTGCCAATGGGGAAAATATTCATGACATTTCCCTTCGAATTGTGATGAATATATATAAATATATATATATATTATATATATATATGTATATATATATATATATATATATATATATATATATATATATATATATATATTTATATATATTCATCACAATTCGAAGGGAAATGTCATATATATATATTATATATATATATATATATATATATATATATATATATATATATATATATCTATATATATATATATATATATACACATATATGTACATATATAATTAAAATTTCCCTTTTAGAAAATAACCGAATTATAATACATTTCCGGTCATATTTAACAGCGTTCTGTAGCTTTTTATGCAATTAATTCCTTGAGTATTTTTCTCTGACATGAAGAAAAATTGCAATGTTTTCTATGCATAACCTATATATTTTTTCCAGTAATTTTCCAGTATGTTTCCATATTATGATTTGTTTAAATTTATGTTTATTATGGTTCTTTTAAGGATCTCATTCATGACAATGTTCTCAAATTCCCTATACAAAGAATTGGCCTCTAATTATTCATTCTTCATTTTATACATTTTTTATATTTTCATTCTCTGATGATATTCAAATGAAAACGGGACTTGATACTCAATCAAAATGACCCGACTAACAACACTTTATAAATTCCATTTTCACGAACAGCAAATAAAAATAGTTCGTTCCCTCACTCTTACTTTAGTGTTTTAACAGAATATTGTAACACGAGAGGAGTTTGTCTAACTGCAACCAAATGCAATATTGTCGCGATTGATATGACCAGAGGGCAATTATAAATTCATTTCCATTAGTTGCTTGCACCAGAGTGAGACTTTTGCAGTTGGAAAATATTGTTATTGTGTATATGTAATGTATTTCTTCTTGTTTTGTTGAATTCTAGTTTCCGTTTAGAGTACAAATCGAAAAACAGAAACAAATACATTCCTGATGAGAAGCTGGAACGTAGAACCGAGTAATTAGGTCAGAAATTAAGTTTTCCCTTTTTTTGTGGGGGGCCGGGGGGCCGGGGGGGGGGGGGGGGGTGGTGGTGTGGTGGGGGTGGAGGCCGGTCTTTTGATGGCATCACCCGATGAACGTATTCCCTCTTCTTCTTCTTCTCCTTCTTCTTCTCGGTTTAAAGGAGGTGGATTTCATGAATTTAGATGACACTTTTAGGAGGTTAAAAGGCTATCAGAAGTTGCGAGGAAGTGTAGTGGGAGGTTCATAACACAGAAAGACATTTTTAGTAGGTAGAGAGAGAGAGAGAGAGAGAGAGAGAGAGAGAGAGAGAGAGAGAGAGAGAGAGAGAGAGATGAGTGGTTAGGGAAATGAAAATACCTGAGAGAGAAAGAAAAACCAATTTTCAAGGATTAATAAAATTTCTCTATATTCAACAACTTGGACGTAGTAAAATCACACTTTTCCATTATGATTTATTTATTTATTCATTTATCTATTTGTCTGTTTGTGTTTTGTTCGTATCGATTTCCAATGCTGTCAACAATTCTGTAACGGAATCCACATTATACTTATAATGCAATCAATTCACTGTTTACAAATCAAGAAAATTTAATAAATATATAAAACACTTATGCGTATTCTGATTCCTTATGTATGCATTCCTGTATTAAATATACACATTAGTTATCGTTACTAATAAGATAATGGAGCTGATTTGCTTAAATTAATTCCAGTATTTATTATCATCCTCTTAAAACAAAAACCATTTCAAAGAGAAAGAGATTCAGAGGTAACCCAAGACCCAGTTATCTAAATGTTCGCCGACTTCAAACAAGCTGGTACTAGTAATACCGTGTTTCATTTCTTAAACAAGCTTTTGTTTATGCATCCTAAGATATCATAATATTGTATACTCAAGAAGAGAAAAATCTGTAGCATCTCAGAAAGATGGAAGGTAATATGTCCTGGTTGTCAAGATGACGCTCATTCTTACCTGCGTTTATACGTAAAAAAAAAAATAATACTAATAATTTCCCCGCATGTCAAACTTTCGAAAAAAGACAGCGTTATAATGCCCATATCACGAACACTTGAACGAAGAAGACTTCCTATGAATTAATCAGGCTAAATATTAACCCCCTCGGTCCCAACTAGAAATGAGTGACTTTACAGGAAAGAAAAAGTCAATATTACCACCTTTCGCTGCATAACTGAAATGTGCTATCATATCTGAATTAGCATAATACGTTACTGACGCTTCTGATATAAGAACTTAGGACGAAATTCAACTGATAGAAAATGTGTTAATAGCTTGTTATCTCGTATAAAGTATCAAGAATAGGTTTGGATAACCTCATTAGTGAAGGGGTGAATTTATTAATTGTGATTGGCGTTACATACCTATAACAGTACACACATATTATATATATATATATATATATATATATATATATATATATATATATATATATATATTATATTATATACTATATATATATAATATAATATATATATATATATACTTAGTTAGTAATAAATATTAATTCTTCTCATTTACAGCTTCATAAAAATATGTCTATGTATAGTGAATGCATTTTGAACAAACAATATATGAACATAATATCGTAAATTTCTTTGTTATATAATCAATATAGATATTAAGAAATGTCTACAAATGTTCTATACATCATCAATATATCTATTAAGAAAAAATATTTAAAAGATTGAGTTCCATGACGTACTTTGGAAGTAAACGTTTTTACGTGTCATTATTTCATGAAATTTCTCACACAAAAATTAATTACAATTTCGTTTGCGTTCAATTTTTCAAAAAGTACTTCATGCAAAAATAAAGAAAAAAAAAATACGTGCCATAATATTCATAGACTCTTGGGTGTGCAATTGAAAATAGGTCATAGCTGACAAGTTGGGCGTCGTGAATATTTGATAACTTCTTATCCGGATTAACAAAGTTTGTGAAAGACTAAGCAATAGAGAGAGAGAGAGAGAGAGAGAGAGAGAGAGAGAGAGAGAGAGAGAGAGAGAGACCACATAACTATGAGGAGTAAACATACTTTTTTATAATAAACAGCTAAAAACATTATGATAATTATTTTTTATAATAATGGTAAAATAAATTTATTAAAATTAGTCTCAATTCCTCCAATTAAAATTAGAACTATTTTTGCATCCCATTAAAATTAACGTGAAATTCTATAAAAATAGTTTAATTTAAAAACTATATAGTAAAATAAAGCATTTATTAGAAAGAAAACTATAGTACAAGTAGGCTTAATATCCAAACTGACATTACAAGATTAGCAATACGGTCGATTTCACTCTACAGAAACGAGGAAACGCCTGAGGGCAAGATTAGCGATTTTTAAGCAGCCACACCTTGGAGGGGCACACACGTGGTCAACAGATGATTAATCCAGAAACGATACATTTTGAAAAAATGAGTGAAAAGACGAAAACAGGATATAAAGATATCGAGCAATTTATACAGTGAGATTTTCCACTCAGATGGATAAACAGTGCATTTGAAGTCTGAGCTGTTCTAACTGAATACATATGTTGCTTAATACGTACACATAAATTTTTGATTGACTAACCGACGTAAAAAGATGGGCAATTCTTACAATGAATTTTGTAAATGATGTTACGGGACTATTCTTAATTTGCATATCTTTAATGGTATTGTTATAAGAGAATACTACATTAACATTAAACGATTTAAATATTTATTTTATGGTTTCAAATCCACGAAAATAAGTCAAGCTAAGTACACTTTTAGGGGTTTCTTTTTTATTTTCATTACTAGCAACCATATAAAACTTTTAGTGAGCTTTTTGTAACATAAATCAATTATATGAGGTGGGTAGCAGAGCTCGTTTCCTATCTTTTTTATGTATTTTATTTCTTGGTCAAGATATTGTGGACTCGTGATACGCAAAGCACGTAAGAACATAGAAAAAATTTAAATTTTAATATTAAGATGGTGGCCAGAATAAAAATGTACATATGTTAAATTATTTGTGGGTTTTATATAAATACTGAAGTTACATTGGAAAGAATCTATGTATTAATACATCGAGGAAAGGGATGACATTGTTAATTTCAATTTCAGCAGTAAATTTTATGGATGGCACTAAATTATTCAATTTAGACAATAAATCATTTACATCGATACCAACAGGTAAGACTACTAAGATGTCATTTACATATCAGTACCATTTTAAGGGGATAAGTTTGATATTCGGGAGGTGTTGTCTTTCAAAAAATTCTTTATATAAGTTTGAAAGAAGAGGTGATAAAGGGTTACCCATGTCCTTACCAAATATTTGTTGGTAATATTCTCCATTAAAAATAAATCTGCAATCACAAATACATAACTTAATGAAATTATGTGACTAACGGACATAGGCAATTCATGTAGAACAAGTTAATTACTTAAATATTCTAGCGCAGAATCAATAGCGACTTTAGTAAACAAGGAACATACATCAAAACTGACAAAGATATCTTTAGGGTTCAGTACAATGTTATTTAATTTTTCCACAAGATCAAGAGAATTCCGGATGTGTGAATTAGATACAGTTCCAAGTAGCGGGGATGACAATTTAGTAATATATTTAGATAGTTTATAAGTAATTGATCCTACAGTACTAATAATTGGGCGCATAGGTCTGATTTCCTTATGAGTTTTAACTAGGCCATATAAATAAGGTAATGAGGGACACTTTACAGTTGATTTACACAAGAGTTCTTTTTTATCTCTAAGAATTTGTTTGATATTGATGTTAAAGTTTGTTATCACTTGGTCCAACGTATTTTTTGTGAGTTGTTTCATCTTCTAATAAAGAATGCATGCTTGATATGTAGTCAGTTTTTGTACAGAACTACTAAACTATTGGATTTATCAGCCTCAGTAAAGTGTAAGCTATTATTATTCATCAATTCTTTTAAACTTTTTCTGTAGCGAGCGGGGAAGTTATTTTCATGATAGGCATGCGTAGCACTATATGTTATGCCTTTGCTAATGTCTAAATGATTTTGTGGTAGGTCACAGTATTTTTCAAACTTATATAGAAATGTCGCTATTGATAAAGCTTTCAACCGTAATGAACAACATTCAGGCATTTTCTTGAAGGCGAATGTCAGAACCACAGCTCGTCTGGTGTGTAATTCTCTGCCCTAATCATATGCTAGGGTGTTTGGAAGGTAGGATTCAATATACCATATTCCCTAAGTAATTAGATATTAAGTAGTTAACATTAAATACAAAATATTGAAAATTCACTTGCTTTTCCATGTAAGTATGGTGATAAAGTCGACCCAGTTATAAACAATTACAGCAAAAAATAATTGATTTTGTTGTTAGTTCTGGCAAAACGAAAGAATTATGTATGTCTGTGTTTCTTACTATAGTACATATTTTATATAAGGACTCTTACATTATTATGTTATTAATTTTCTTTGTATGATTGAAAGTGTTTTAATTATTACCTTTATCCTTAAACACTACAGAAATATGACTATTTAACTAACTGTCTCTTACACACTAATAGTCAATTAGTCTCTATTTTCAGGGTTGTTTAAATATTTATCTTGATCTGGTTTTGTATCTCTATAATATTATGTTAATTCCTTTTCATTTCAGCATTCTTACAGTATTTGATTTAAAAAAAAAAATTTATTCTATTTGAATAATTTTTTTTGTTTTGGGGGAGGAAGGTATTAGGTTAACGTAAAACTATCATTATTTCTTTTTGTTGATTTAAATCAGCCTTGTTTTACTTTTTTGGTTTACTTTTAAGTTAAATTTTTGCTGAGTATGTTTACTCTTGTGTCACCGTAAGTTAAGTTGAGTGCCTTTACGATTGTTTCAGTGTTTTTGCGCCTCCTCCTCTCTTTTGTGTATTAGTGAACTATCGTTTTTTAACGATTGTTATTCTTTTGCTTTGAGTGTTTATAAACACTATGAAGGTGATGAGTGGACATGGTGCGACCGGTCAACGTGAGTTCGGGTCTTGACAAGCTCTCACCAGTACTGTTTTCCTGTCGCCGCATATACGTATTTTGATTTGGAGGAAGACTTTGGATACTCACCTTTTGGACCACGCACTTGGATATTTCGCTCACGGATTTTGGAAGACGCATATATACGTCTGTTGTGTGTGTGTGTGTCCCTGAATCACGGCTATTTCTCGTGCAGGTGTTGTTGTCACCTGCGACCTTCACACTGCTGTTGAGGGTTTAGCAGACGCTCAGTCATCTGCGACCGCCGTTTCTGCCCCTTGTTCCCGTCGGAGGATTTTTACGGGACCTGTGTCGTAGTTGTATCCCGGCACTGGATTCGGGATTTACCTGCCGTGTCATCCTCGTACAGCTGTTATACGGGAGTGAGAGCTACTTGACTCGTGAGGTGGCTAGTAGGGAGTCTGTCGCCAGGTAAGACGTATAATCGTTCCTCTTTCTCTTCAGTACCTGGCGTACAGTATTAGCCCTTTTTGATAGCAGTTGGGTGGATTGGTCACGGCCCAGGATTCAACTCCTCTTCTGGAATTTCACGAGGTGAAATTGTTTATTTTTGCCAATTTTTATTATTTGATAAATATATATATGTATAAGTTTACATGTATGTGTCATATTTGTGTGTCAGTATTTAGTGGACCGAGTTCCAGATTGTTTAGCTTTGTGTTGTAGGTAGGAATATTAAGGTTTTCCTTGTTATCATCTCTCACTTCCTTCTACCTTATTATTATTATTAGGTTATTGATTATTTTGGCTAGCCTTATTTTGGATCCAACTTGTTATATATTAAGTATGTTTTCTCTCTTGAAATTTTCTCTTGTTAGGGTTTAGTGTAGTAGCTTTAGGTTATTTTGTGAGATCCGGAGAACCAGGTATTTGTTCTCTTGAATATTCTGTACAATTAAGTGTATTTAATCTCACAAGGATGATTTAAGTCATTGTTCTAGTTTATAATAAATATTGTTAAGTTTTCTTGAGTTTCTGTTTCCGTCCTTCCTTGTCACTGAGGTACATTTACTGACTGCAATCCTTGAGAATATAAAGACCTAAAAAGAACCTGTGCTGCAACCTGGGATGGTTGTAACAGTTGGCGACTGTGGCAGGATTGGTTCTGTTTTGGCTGACGGGGTGTGGCAGCATCGGGGAAGAGGATTTTGTTTGTAAAAAAAAAATTAATAATAATAATTTTTTTTTCTGTTAGGTGGGGAGGTGTTTGGAACAATCGTTTACCAATTGTTCCCTGGTGGATTGTTTGCCTCCTTTGTTTTTGTTTTTTAATTGCTGGCGAGTTGACGTCTGGTGGATGGCGTCAAACTTCGTCAGTCAGGTTCTGGAGGGCAGAACGACCAGTCAGTCAGAGGCAGTCAGGTATGATTACCTGTGGACCAGCATGAGGCAGCGTCAGGTACTGGATACCTGGTTATTTGGTTGAAGTCGTCGTTTGGAGTATAACTTCGAGTTGGAGGTCGGCAGTCAGCATTATCGTGTTTTCGTCGTCGAGAGGACGACGTGTCGAGAGCGTCCTCACTGAGAAGCAACAATGGCGTGTTTTCGTCGTCAAGAGGACGACGTGTCGAGTGCGACCTCACTGGGCAGCAGCAGTGACGTGGTTTCGTCAAGTGGTCGAGGAGGACTTCCATACTGCATCTGAGGACGAGATGGTTGTTGTATCAACTCTGTCTTGATCGTCCAGCATTCGAGGAGGATGTCCATATTGTCTCCAAGGACGAGATGGTTTGTCGTATCGGCTACTATCTTGATTGTCCGGCATTGGACTGTTGTCTTCATTGTTTGAGGAAGTGGTACCCCGTTTTGCTCTTAGTATCATTATGCTGCTTCAGTGTCAATTTTAGTTATGTATTACGCTGCCTATTTCTATTTATTATATTTAGATTGTTATTGCCCTTATACAGCCTATTTTGTGGTTATTCTTTATTATTTAGATTGTGATTTTTCATGGCTTTGTTATTGAAGGTGGATTTTTATTGTTTCTTAGACTGGTTTTAAATATTAATTATTATTGTTAGTTTGCAATTTTTTTGCGTTTTTGCCACCCAGAACCTTGACTCGCTGTACATAATGTATTTAACTCTTGTAAATAAATTAATTTTAAGGTAACTTTTTTTATTTTGTTATGCTCCTCCCTCCTTTGTTTGTCACCTGTCATCAGTCATTACAGCCCAATTGCTTATTATTTTTAAGAACCTGTCGATCTCGAGAGTCGAGATCGTAATATTTACCCAGTTGATGAGAAGGTTTAGAAGGAAACACTCAATGCGATATTCAGGTTATAATAATAATCTCCAGGATTCAGAGGTCAGGTTTCCCACCTTCCTCTGCTTTAGTGGAAATGTTGTGTCCTATGTCCTCTCTCGTTGGTCTGTGGGACTCTCATTTATTGCGTTGGTGGTTTGGGGAGTGGGTATTTTCTAGGCTGAAATTCAGGACAACTCGATGAGTATACGATTGAAAAATTTTCATTAAATTTGTTTTTTCTCTTTAGTGATAATTGTAATAATTACTGAACAACTTTGCTTTTACCAACATTCCTTGTAAAAAGTTTGTAATGTGGGGATGGGGCATTATTCTCTTGCCTGAAACTAAGGACACCTCAATGAGTGGAGAACTCGTAAAAATTTGCACAATTATAGTTGTTTAACCTCTCATTATTGACAATTGCAATAAGATTATTACCGAGGTATTGCATTGTCACCAATGTTCTCAATTTTTTTTTAAAGTTTGCAGTGATATTTTCATGCCTGGAATTCTGGACAACTCGATGAGTATAAAACTGAAAATTGTGCATAATTAAAGCTGCTTTTTCTCTCTGTATTGTTAATTGTAGTGAGATAATTGCTGAATAATTGTATCATCACACGTATAGCTGATGGAAAACCCATATATCTGGTAGACTTACGGTATTTCTATCTATTTTTGGAGACATTTGTAATGAGATTATTACAAAATAATTGCATTGCCACCAATATTCCTAATACAGCATCCATATTTCCAGTAGGCTAGCAGTATTTATCTATTTTTTTTTTTTTTTACATTTGTAATGAGATGACAATGACATATTTGAACGAAATTAAATGGCAAATGGAGAGTCCTGAGGCCGAGGTTAAGTGATAGGAGATTAATGAACAGAGACTATTTAATTGTTTGCATCACAGAAGCGTTCACGTCGAGAATAGCCTAAATATAGCTATGACACGAAAAACAATGAATATTATTAAAGACTACATTCAAGATCTGATATTTAGATTCGGCATACTCATGTCATTTGCTTATTGCATTAGGCATTTGTGGTCTAGACCCAAGGATTGGGTTGTATATTTTAAGTATTATGTATTATAAAAAGTAATGAACTTGAAATGATACCCTTTATCTCCTAGAATATAACCTGGATGGATAATATGAATGCCATTTTACTACTGACAAGTGTAATAAGACTGTTCAGTACTGCCATGTCCTTTTTCATTTCAGTAATTCTGTCAAATGATAAAATAGTAGAAATTTTGGGAGGCTGTGAACAATAGCAGGGATATATAAAAATAAATTCAAGCTAATAGAAACATAAAAATTTACTTAGTTTAAAGATTAACTGTTATATACTCTTTAAATACCAGGATTTCTTTTTCTTAGTCGAGAAAGTAACGAATTGTTATTTTTATTTTCTTTATTACAAAATTCTGAGTAAGTTACTCCTGTAACGATCTTCCAAAAACATGAAGGAATGCCACAAAATTCTCTCTCTCTCTCTCTCTCTCTCTCTCTCTTTTGAATAGCAGCGACGTCGACAGACTTACCACTCAGAAGAAATCTTTGTAATAAGGAAAGGAAGACGTCTGGGACAAGATGACCAGACAGGAAGGAACACAAATTCCGGTCTGAGCATCGCATTCCCTTCACATTCGGAGAGAGAGAGAGAGAGAGAGAGAGAGAGAGAGACCGTCACTCGCAGAGACAAATGAAAGCGTCAGTGTGGGAGGGAGGGTAGGGTGGGTGGGTTAGAGGGGTGGGGCGCATCTCGTCAGGGCTGGTTTCCCCCCAAGAGCCTAAATAAGGGGAAGGAAACTTTATCTTGTTGCTACTGTATTTATTCCACTTCAGAGACTCAGAGTCTGTCTTGCTCTTCCTTATGTTGCATAATAGAAACTCTTTCCTCTATCATGATGTAAGTTATACCATATTGATAAAGATTTCTGCAGCGTATTTAAATAAAAAGACCAACATATAGAATTGTTTAATTTTGCCGTATGATGATTGTTTTTATGATTAAGAGCTAATAAAATTGTAATGCAATTTTGTCACAAAGAAAGATTGTTGATGTTCAAAACATGAACGAATAGAGTGTAACAATACAATAACAGATTTTAAAAGATATACGAGTTTTATATTGGACATCATCTATTGCATTTTGCTGGTGATTAGCAATATGATTTTAGTTTGATCTGTCTTTATTCCTCGGTACTTGTATTTTTACTTCCTGTATTTCCGTTGTAGAAGCTGTATTGATTCTCAGTCCTGGAGGCCTGTAAACATACCTGAGCTGCTGTGCCGTGAACCCAGCGAGGGACTTTTAATTAAATGTTGAAGTTAGTTTATAACACAAACAAGGATAAGCTCTGTGCATTGTTTCCTTGAATACATAAACAGACCAGTTTTCTGAATGGAGTATTGTATTACAGTCAATAGGCAAAATATATATAAAGGCCCTCATTGTCTGAAAGGTAACTTTCTTAAAAACGCTGTTTGTTCATCTCTTAAGAGATTGAGATGAAAAAAATGAAAAGTTTGTTGTTAAACAGCTATGTAAATCTAATCGTTTGATTGATAAGTGGCGATGCCATTGCATTCTTCAGAGTAATTCTCTGCTCAAAAGACTATCTTAGGTATGTAACATCTCCCATTCAACAGTTCCTTTCAAAACTTACTTAAAATAGCTCTGCCAGCCATTTCTTTTATATATAGTCAAAGCCACATTAATCAATACTTATCACATAGGGCATTTGACCAAAATATCCAGTCACAGACTATTTTATGGTAATTCAATAATATGTTTATTTTATATATCCTGGCATCGTCCACCAAAGTACATCTGTTCTAATCTCTTGTGTTTTGCTTTTAGCACTTCATAAGTGACTTTTCAGATGAGTAAATAAATATCTTAATATTATATTAGCTCTTTATGTTCATTATGATTGTTTTAATTTCTGGTTTATTGTGTTCTCGTAATTTTATGAATCCCTAATGATAGGAAGGAAAATAAATCTGTTTTCATGTTTCAATTTGCGTTTGTTCATTAGTTTTTCTGTATTGTCATTTGCATGAATGATTGTTTACCCTAACATAAGATAGCCTGCTTTATATATCATTCTCGAATATAGTTGGAACAATTATGAAAGCGTGGATGAGAGAATTCCCGTTTTTGTACAAGGTTGAAAAAAGTAATATAAAGGTACAAACTCACCATAATAAACACTCAATATTTGTGTCATTTATTCCTTTTCATGGAAATAATTCAAGCACCTATTCGATTCAGGAATAGATATACGACAAATGAAAAAATCATTAGGTGTAGTTACACTTTGAATGCTCTTTGTGTAAGGGGGATATAATCCGGCCAAGTGAATGATGACCCGAACTTTAATGAAGATGTAAATCCTGATCCATTGGTACACGGGCAAAACGGGATCCTCTCTTTGAAAAGGGGAAGGGATTGCACTCTGTCAGAGGCCTTTCACGATATCCATCGGTTAGTTTTGAACAGGTGTTTTGAATGCCCCGCCTTTTTAAATGTGTGATTGATGCCGGGGCTAATATACTCGTCCGGACGAACTTTTTTTTTTTTTTTTTTTTTTTTTTTTTTTTTTTTTTTTTTTTTTTTTTTTTTTTTTGCGGGAGGGGACTATATCTGTTGATCAATTAGTGATTAGGATTGCCGGAAAAAATCATTGTTTTCTTTTAAAATCTATGAATGAAAACATTAAGCATGTTTGATTGCAAAATTGTATGGGTTACTTACCACTGTTGTAATGATAGTCACCTCAGCTAGAAATTGGAGGGAATTATTGATTCATTCCTGTTTACCTACATTCAATATTCAGTTCTGAATGGCGTGATGAATGGAAGCGTGGGATTGAATTATCCATCGTAAATACGACCCTTAAGGGATGCTGATTTGTCTGTCAAGTTCCTCCAGTGTTTTCAGCCATTAGTTTTTAGCTAGAGTTTTTTCTAGAAAATATTAACTAATATTTTAGCTTTCGTTCCAATTATATCGGAGTAGTGATCGATAGAATCCTAACAGATATTACCAATAATAATATTGACACTTCTTACATTGAATATATAGGGAAAAATTTCCATCAGTATTTCCCTGATCTATATTTTCCCTTAATTTAGAAAGAAATACTTTAGCATGGACAATTCTAACTACATATTCCATTTAAACAGCTTTACATTTTCATATCTTATTGGAATAACTAAAAACTGTCAAGGGGTTTATACAAATACACAATAAAAGAATTTAGTTTGTAGTTTATTATATAATAATTTATTTGACTTAGGCAGCATTCAGATTCTTCGTAGCATTAGACATCATTCTGTAATTCCCCATACAGCCACTGGTGCTTAGATATTACGACAATACCATAACAGTACTTTTAAAGCATTGCTTTTAACCTGAGACAAGAGGCTAGTGGCAAGACCTCAGATAGTTTAAATAAAAACTGATTTTACTTCAGCTACATTCAAGCCTCTCGGTAACATTAGATATAATTCTGAAATTCCTAATACACTTAATAAAGTCTGAATATGACTATACTACAATAACAATGCTTTTAAATCCTCGCTTCTAACCTGAGAGAAGAGAAGAAGATGGTGGCAAGACCTCTTCCCAAATGGTCTCCTGATAACTCGAGAAACGACTTCCACCTGCTGGGCCTTTTTGCCTCGTCAGTGTCCGGGAACCTTTCCTCCTTTTATGGAGATATTTTCCCCTTGGCGGACAACGTTTCTCTTTCTCTTAATGGTATATTCTTGATACATCGAAATTTTAAGAGAGAGAGAGAGAGAGAGAGAGAGAGAGAGAGAGAGAGAGAGAGAGAGAGAGAGAGAATCTTAACAGACAATGAAAAGGACACAAAAAGTAAGAAAGAATATCTTCGATTTTTTTTTACTTCTTGTAGACAGCAGATAGATCCATAGGGAATGAAAATCTGCTTCTCTCCTTCGACTGTCTTTTCCAGCAACGAGTATCTGGCGTCGGTCTTTTCTTTCGGCCCAGATCTGTTTCCGGGAACAGTTTTAGCAGGATAATTTCTTTCAGGATTTAAAGAAGGAAGCATGTTTTTGTTAAACGAGTTGAATACACAGACGAAGTGATGCTGCAGTTACCTTTATTCTTTTGTGTGTGTGTGTGTGTGTGTGTGTGTGTGTGTGTGTGTGTGTGTGTGTGTGTGTGTGTTTGTGTGTGTGTGTGTGTATTTGTTCTTCCTAAATGAAAGGATATCCGAAGCAATTTCTTAAATGTGAGTTTATCCATTGCTGATGTTGATTTAGTATTTTGTTTTAGCAAACGATGAATCCAGGAAGTTAAAAAAATAGAAGCTTGAAGATAATGGATGAATAAATAATAGAAACAAGAGAGAGAGAGAGAGAGAGAGAGAGAGAGAGAGAGAGAGAGAGAGAGAGAGAGAGAGAGAGAGATTCTAAAATAAAGGAATATGGCTTGCAAATGGACAACAATATTTTTACTTTATCTTCATACTTTTTCCTTTGCTTAGATATTTTACAAGAGAGAGAGAGAGAGAGAGAGAGAGAGAGAGAGAGAGAGAGAGAGAGAGAGAGAGATTCTGAAATAAACGTGTATGAAACTGCAAAGCAACAGCAACGCTTTTGTATATTCTATATTATTTTTTCCCTATAATTTTTTCCCCTGCATAAATGGTTTACGAGAGAGAGAGAGAGAGAGAGAGAGAGAGAGAGAGAGAGAGAGAGAGAGAGAGAGAGAGAGAGATGGTTTTTTGCTCATTACTGCTCAATGAGAATGATGGATTTCAATTCCTCTGATGGTTGCCAAGAGCATTTTAAATCTCACTCAATCTCCCCAGAACATTATGATAAGCTTGTTTTTACCATGATGATGTTGATACGAAGAAATACTTCAACTAACTGCCAGAAATTAACATGAACTCGACATGAATGATACATGAATAGATATTTTCTATGTCTGAATTACTGAAATTTTAACGAATTCAAATCTCGATTTCAGGCTGATTCATTTTCACACAAAAGAATTAACAAGGGAGGGAAATTCTCGAATGAAAGAGTAATTTATTTTTGAATGTATATTTATATTTAAGGAGTCTTTCTTTGTTCTTGAAATAATATTTTAACATGGTGAATTTTTTAATTTTTTATAGAAACTATTTAATTCGCTCTGCATAATTCACATATTTTCCGAGTAATTTTATCGTTTATTATTTTAAGATTCAAGAGATATTATGCAAAGTGACCTCTGCTTGACATTTAAGAGTTATGCCATAATGGAATTAATTTTTCTAGATTAAAATTATTAAAGGACGTATGATACACATCAGGATGTTAATAATCCATGTATCAAAAATGAGTGGTACTGTAATATGAGTTTATCCACGACCCCTCTACGACATTTACGATGAAAATATTCAAATTTATCTAACCAACTGGTCAAACTAATATCAAGTCAATTAAAATTTATTCTCAAAACTTTGGTTAAATCTCTCTCTCTCTCTCTCTCTCTCTCTCTCTCTCTCTCTCTCTCTCTCTCTCTCTCTCTCTCTCTCCAGAATACTACTATAACATTCAGTTCAAACTCACGGAGCATGAAATGATTCTCACCATTTTAATCATAATGAAGTTTTGAGGTTGTCGTAAAAGAGTCAGGAAATGGGTTCTTCTTCATACCCTTCCCTATTTATCTAATTTATTCCCTCACTTTTCTCCTGAAGCTTCATTGTATTTCATTACATGAAAGGTTAGGAGAATTATCCTACAGTCTCAATTATGCTTGTTACATAATATGAACTGGAGACTGCACTTTACCTAAACTATACGTTCTTGCTTGCTACCCCTGGTAGGCTCCTATAGGAAAGTGTGACATTTTCTAGCATCAGGTTTAATACTCGTCTCTTTGCTAGGCGTTTTATCTTGGCTACAGCTAAAATGTGGAATTGTTTACTCAGTGAAGTTGTGGAATCCTCTGGTATCGAATACTTAAGCGAGGAGCAAGTTCATTCCTGCTCTCTGACGTCTACTGAATTTCAGGCGCATAGGTTTTGGTTTCTATTTCCTCTTATTTATTTATTTATTTATCTATTTGGTTGTTTATCTATATATTACCTTTTTGTTTAACTTACCTCTCTCTCTCTCTCTCTCTCTCTCTCTCTCTCTCTAAAATTTTTTCAGTCCTTAATTATATCTTAAATTCGATTGTTGTTTTACAGAAAGCTCTCTCTCTCTCTCTCTCTCTCTCTCTCTCTCTCTCTCTCTCTCTCTCTCTCCTCTCTCTCTCTCTCAGTCCTTAAGTATATCTTAAATTCGATTGTTGTTTTACAGAAAGCTCTCTCTCTCTCTCTCTCTCCCTCTCTCCTCTCTCTCGCTCTCTCTTCTCTCCTCTCTTCTGCAATATCCTCAGTATTTAATAATGCCCAACAAATATGTCTTCTATTGGATAGAAGGCTTTCTCTCTCCCTCTCTCTCTCTCTCTCTGCCTCTTCAATCTCACCAGCTGGGGAATTTTGAGAGAAGTGAAGCGAAGTGGGACAAAAGTCCCCCTTCTCCTGTTGTATGAAGGCCTTCCCTCCAAAAATGACTAATCTAATTGAGCATTAAGCACCAGTTTCCTGGAATTGACGACCGGATCATGTTTGTGTGTGTGTGTGCGTTTACATGTAAAATTTTTGGGTAACTACTTAAATATGGAATGATATAGCACTGGGAGAAAGAAACGTTGGTAAGTTAATTTACATCTGTACCTAAAATCATTATTAGGGTTCTTATGATGAGTATTTAAATTAAAATTTTTAGAAAGTTAAATCTCATTTAATTCTGAAACCCCTCTGAACTGAAAGAGCATTCACCTGCAAAGATAAAGGCTACAACTTGATAATGGTAAGTAAGAGCTCTCGGGATATCTCATAACATATTTTATATCCTCGCAAAGGAACTGAAATGGCGAGTGATACCGGCATCACTGGCTGTATAAACTCCTGGCATTGAGATATAGTTCTTGCAAATGGTTGTGAGAAATATCCACCACAAGCATTATGACCCTGCATATGGGCGATTTGTCTCTTAGACATTCTGATCTTATAATAAATATCATCATTTTAATATCCGTATTTTAATATGTATATATATATATATATATATATATATATATATATATATATATATATATATATATATATATATATATATATATATATATATATATATATATATATATATTATATATATATATATATATATATATATATATATATATATATATATATTATATATACATATATATATATATATATATATATATATATATATATATATATATATATATATATATATATATATATATATATATATAACCAGCAGTCCTCATAAAGTATGATTTCTGAAATTTTGCTACCACATATTACGTATTCTTAGACAGCGAATTTTCCCAGCATGGAAAAAGTACACTGGACTGAACGAACTTTGTTTTTTTCGTGATAATATTATTGCTATTTCTCATCCCTTAGCTCTTATTCCAATTATATACTATTATCCTTTTGAATGATACCCATCATTATATTAAGTTCTTACTAATACGAATATAAGAACAATATTCTAAATTCTGTATCTTAATTTCCACAACTTTTACCACGAGGTATTTCATTAAATCTTTGACCCAGCTTCAGGTAGTCTCAGGTCAGCTTGATTGCTCTGTCACGAAGCCATCAGCGATGGCAGGAGTAAACTATCCCATAAGGTATTTAATTTATTGGGATTTATTTTATATTACGATGAAATCCATCATTAAACACCACGAACACCCGAGAGATTAAATCTGAAAACCTTACGTGCGCACACTCTTGCAGCCTTGGCGAGGTAAGAATATGTATAATGAAATTCTTCTTTACTGTGTTGTAAGAGATGGAGATCGTTGGTATTTATTCCAGTCATTATTAGTTTGAGGCAATTTTCGTATATAAAAGATGGTTTGTTATCGATGGTTAATCCGAATCCGGATCTTGTGATAGAAAAATAAATAAGGAGAGTTTACCTTCCTGCTCTCATGAATATTATTCTATGCTATCTCTCACAGTTTTCAAATTTACACGTAACTATGCACATCACATATACAGTAAGATTCTTCAGTAAATTATAATTCTTAGGCATCATTAAGTAGATTGTTAACTTGATTGTATTGTTGTATGTTACGTTAGTACTGTTCAGGTCCTAAAGGTGTCTCTAAATAAGAAAACAAAAGTATTGGTATCTATTAATATTATTTACATATAACAAAGCAACTATAGAACCGAAATAAGCATATAGTTGTAAAGATTAATCTTTGCATTTAAAAGAGGTTATTTGACAATGTACTAAAAAATGAAATGTCTGAACAATATAAATCCAATATAACTCAAATCTGGTTTGAATGTCTTCAAACCTCCAACGATCTAGTTAAATATCTGATCTGATGATGCAGATAAAGAAGTAGCGCTTTAGCGGTTTCAGAATCCAAAGATTCATGTTATCACTTTTTTAAAGACATTTTTGATGTTACGTTTGAGTCATTTGTTTTTCCTTTGGTAATTTTAGATTACAGGTTTTTCGCAGCTGGTGGGATGGCATATTTGTACAAAAACTAGTCTGGTGTAAAAGATACGTAAAAAAGTATATTGACAGATGATAACTCTCTCTTTATAATACAACACGCACACACACACACCACACACATATATATATATATATATATATATATATATATATATATATATATATATATATATATATATATATATAAGTCATATCACATTTCCGTGATTCATATACATATATCGAGCTACAATGTCCTTTAATATCTAATTCGCTCTACCTCGGAATTAATATATTTTTTATATATATATATATGTATATATATGTATGGTGTATATATATATATATATATATATATATATATATATATATATATATATATATATATATATACATGCAGACATTAACATCATTCTTTTTCCAACATTGCAGTTCATTCAACAAAACCTTTTCTAAAAAATGTGAGACTTTTTCGCCGTTTATTTGGTTCGTCCTTGACTGCTCTAGTTTTCGAGAGCTTCCCCGAGCAACTTTGATTAGATATGCTAATTAGGAGGCGGCCAGCTCATCAAAAATCGGTTTTATTCACGCAGCAGAAGGTTTGATGTGAATGGTAATGGCCAAAGTCTCATTTGGTGATACTCGTATCAGCAAATGTAATTAAGTGAAAGAGAAACAAATGAATTTATTTCCTTCGTGATCTCGGGCAGAAACTGTCTAAAAAATCTGGGAAATTCCACCAGAACAACACAAAAACCTTTGAGCACTTGCGACCTGCGAAAAGAGTGAGAGTAGAATAGATAAAAAAGTTTAAAGGATGTTAGCTACTAATTGTCAGCTATGCTTTGAGAGATATACTGGCTTACGAATAATCAACAGCACCTCCGATTTCTTACTTAAATGATAGCTAGAGATCGTTGCATGTGGTGGTTTACGGAGGGCGATGGAATCTTTGCCCCAAACTCTCCTTTCAGGCCTTTGGGCTGAGGGATCTTTCTCTCTCTCTCTCTCTCTCTCTCTCTCTCTGTCGCAAACATGTTTTATCTTCTACTAGCAATCTCTTCATTCTGTATTTCCATTACATTCTCTTACTTATTACTTCTTTCTAATGAAGAGCAGAATATTCTTTTTCCCCCACAATAGGCTAGACTTTAGAAGACTTTAATTTTGTTCTTAGATAATGAAAAACATTTAAAATACCTTCTATGAAATAAATTCTTCTCAATATAACATTCTTAAAAGAGCCTACTCTCTTAAGTATGTGGTAGGTAGTGGTGGTAGTAGTTTATAGTAAGTAATAATAATAATAATAATAATAATAATAATAATAATAATAATAATAATAATAATAATAATAATAATAATAATAAGGCCAAAGCACATAAGATCCAATGGTACATGAACAGGAATAAGGGATACCTATAGAACAACTGTTCGGAACCAACCAGAAAAGACTATACAGCCAACTAAGAAGGGGAAGAAAAACCACCCAGAAATTCCTGAAGCCGAACCAAGTAAGAGATTCTGAGAACATATGGAGCAATCCAGTATCACACAACAAACATGCAACATGGCTCCAGAAGTCAAGGAAGAAGGAACAGGGAGAATAAACAAAGATTCACAGTGATCACGACAGGACACAGTCAGACACCAACTAAAGAAAAAGCCAAACTGGAAATACCCCAGGTCCCGATGGGGTGATTAGAAGAAATACCAAATCGATAAATAAATCGATAAAAATGTCAATAAATTATCAATGTTTAGTAATAAAGAGGTACCTCTCCCCATCATAAGAAGAAGACTTGTGACTCTGGCAAATCCAATGCATGAAATGAGACTGGTCTTCCTCCTCCCCTTTCTCATTAAACCAGAGGCTTCTGGCTACTCATCGCCTCACGAATTAACAAAGGACCTCAATACGAACGAAGCATTGCTTCCTAGGGATGAGCAAAACCCGTAGGACTTCTCCACAGGATTAGAGTTATTCTTTTTTCGCGAACAGTTAAGTGGAATCGGTCCACGTTAATCATTCTGAAAACTCGACATGATTATTGTCGTTAATTATCTCGTCTAATTAAATGTTGATTTTTTTCGTTCGTTATTTGGAATTTTTAAAGCTCTTGTGTGTTTTTGATTGATATGTAATAGCTTCCATATAAAAAGCAAATTTATTATCTGCTTAGGTTGTTGAGGTAATGAACAAGTTGAGTGTAATATATATATATATATATATATATATATATATATATATATATATATATATATATATATATATATATATATATATATATATATATATATATATATATATATATATATATATATATATATATATATATATATAATATTATATATGATGTGTGTGTGTGTGTGTGTATGTGTGTGTGTGTGTGTGGGTATGTGTGTGTAATAATTTACTGATGAAGAAAGACAGAAAAATAGTGTAAAACATAAAGTGGATTTAAAAATGAATTCCAGTTGTAGAGTATTCATGATATAAAAAGTGAATTTAGGAAACAAATTCGAAGCGTTGACAATATCACGACCTTTGTCAGGGGAACAAGAAAAGAAGGAAAGAAAAAAACTTTCTGTAACTATCAAAGATAGTTTAGCTGAGCACATGCCATCCAAACCCACGCTCGGTTCTCTGCTGTGACAGATGGCGAAACTTTCTTTCATCAGACAACCTTGATTGATACTGAAAGGAACAACGGTTTTACCTCCCCGTGGAAAGAGGTAGATGTGATCTAGAAACTGCAAGAATTGCATTTTATCATTTGTTCTTATTTCTATCCTCTAAGTAAATAGAACCACATGCTTAGTATGTCTTTGGTTAGTGGGCTGTCATAGACTACACTAACCTCATTTTGGATGGTTTTTGAGTGTTCACTTTACTTATAATCTGTCTTTATGTGTGTGGAATTTTTACTGGGAATCAGATTTTCCATGTTACGTAACATTTGTGGAAATTGATCTTTGAGGTGCGATATCCTATCCGGTGATGAAGATCTCTCGTATAATATTCTGCATCTCGGAGGGCAAAAGTTCATTGATTATGCAAAAACTAGAATGTAATATCCTCTCATTCTGGTTTGTCAATTAGATTAAGGGGACTCTGCATTCATTTCAGAATGCTAGTTCCCACTCCTTCAAATCCATTAAGACATATTGTACTCTAAATGGAAAATTTAAAGTAAGTTTAATTTTAATGTGGCGAAACAGTATAGTCTTTCCATTTCTCTCTCTCTCTCTCTCTCTCTCTCTCTCTCTCTCTCTCTCTCTCTCTCTCTCTCTCTCTCTCTCTCTATCAATGCTCGGTGCCTTGAATATTATGATATGACAAAGTACGAAAATAATTTGAAAGTAAGAATGATTGCAATTAAATAAGTTTAGTCCTAATCATATAATTACCTCTGTTAGCTCTAATGATAATTTAAGATGAAAAGATTGCACAGAAATGCAAAACAGCCAATTACTATATCATCTACTTAAACTTCATTTTCTAATGGTTTTATCTCAAGTATATTTAATTCTTCATGCCTACTAGAAAGAACCGACCTTAGCCACTTAATACTTCTGTTAACTCTGTAAATCATTTGTCACCAAACTAATGACCATAACCTCCACTAAAATCGCATTTTGTAATAAACCCATCGCAAAACATATTCCTTCCTTCAAACACTCTGGAAAGAGCTTTCGCCAGCCACTTGCCCGGTTACTGGAAACTTGGAGTTTACTTTGGCTGCATCAGTGGATGTGTCCACCAGAAGTTCGTGTAATCATACAGCTGTTTGTCGAGTCTACAAACCCCTGTTTTGATGTTTGAGAAAGCCAGAAGAGGGAGGAGGGTTGTCTAGCGGACTACAACTGGATTTTCAGCTGCTGGTCAAGACTTGAAGTTCGTGCGTTTTGAAAATTGGATTGGACCAAACATGTTCTGTTATTCGTCGAGATGAAACGCCTTAAGTTGAAGAAGGTAGGTTGACGGTAAATATTCATCTCTCACACTTTTCCTTTTTTTTCCTTTTAACTAGCCATAAAATTGGTTAGGATGTACCTTAGTCGTCTAGTTAAGGATATGCATTGTAACCTACTTCTACCTACATAATTATATATCATTTGTTCTAAAATGCATAACAGATCCAAAATTGAATAATTATATGACCAGCTAATGATAACCTCGAATTTTTTTAACAAGTTTTGTGTTAGTTTGAGTACAATATACACATAAAGAATTGTCTCTCTCATTTAACATAATTGTTGTTGTTATCATCAGTATCGCAAGGGAAAGAAAAAACGATTATTGTGTAGTAACACTGTAGTTTACAGGGATTTATCTTTTTATTTTACAATGAAATTTACTAAGGCTAAGTTGTCTCTTGAATTCTTACATTATAATGAGTTAAAAGTCACACTAACGTATTAATATCTGATGAAGACCGTTGTGCAAACAGTTGAAACCTCCCTGTTTTTTAACCTTCTTTTTATTTTGAAAAATACAATCTCGTATACATTATTCTAGCTTTTAACGTATTATCTCAGGTCACGGCATAGTGATGCACCATAGACAAAAAAATCTAACATTAACTTTATCATGAAACTTTGGCTCTTGACTTCAAGATATCACGAGTGTGTTTTTATATATCCGTTGCTAGGTTCTTCATCCCTATAAAGAGGCTATCAGTTTCACCCTTATCTTTACGATGGCTACGAAAATATGCAGTAGAAAGCTGTATTGACTGAAACTGAAAGAATATAAAAAGAAAAAAAATTACAAGAAACAAATGTGTAACTAACGAAGAGAAGTTAGTAGGCCATTTACGTGTTAGTAAATGTGTGCCAATACAAAAAACTAGAAAAGGTGCCTCTATGAAATATTGAGCTTTGTTACTGCTTTTTTTCTGCCAGCATTTACGTCAAAGTTTGCGAATATCGGGAGACCGATTGAAGAGGCGTCGCTTAAACTAGGTGAAAAAGGTCACACAGTCGACATCTCTTCGAAAGGGCATAAAAATACTGGAACTGCAATGAAAACCAGGAGTGGAAAATAATGGAGGGACAAATCGAACC
>NC_087200.1:211966423-211971423 GCF_015104395.2 Macrobrachium nipponense
TTGTAGTGAGAAAAGAGTTCAAGGTGCTATTTTAAATCTTGATTGGTTGGTCGAAAGCATTTGACCGTGTTGATATTAATTTTGTACTTCGGATTCTTGAAAGACTAGGTTTTTGTGATGAACTGATTTCCTGCATTAAGATACTGTACACGAATATTGGAAGTTGTTGTATTGTTAATGGTAACAATAGTGTGGAGAGGGGAGTCCGACAAGGCTGCCCTACTTTTTTTATGCCCTCCCTTTATGCTGTTTTCCAGGAACCTCTGTATCTTGCTATAAAAAGAAATAGTTGTATTGAACACTTGCCTTTACCAAATGATAACCACCTTAAAATTCTTGGTTTGCCGAATATACAAATATTTTCGTTGCCAGTGACAAGGGGAATTTTGGAGATTAGCACATTAGTGTCTAAATTTGAAGCAGCCACGGGTTGCATGCTAAATAAAAATAAGACGAAAATATTTGGATTAGGCCCATGGGGTGATAGGTCTCTTTGGCCTTTATCATGGCTTCAAGGATATACAGGTTCTTTTACAAACTTTGGGAATTCTATTTTCTGATAATTACGAATGGCTGTTAATTCTTCGTGGACAAATATATTATGTAAAATTAAGAATACTTTGGCGAGCTTTCACAACAGAAGACTTACATTTCATCAAAAAGCTGTTATTGTCAATACCTTGATTTTTTCAAAGACATGGTATGTTTCCCATATTTACCCTTTGCCTGTCAAATATGCAAAAACAAACTAATAAGTAAAGAAATTTACTTTTACATTGAGGGAAAAATGTGAATTCATCAAAAGAGACACTTAACAAAGTCAAAGATTGAAGGAGGGATAGGAGGTTAAGTCTTTTATGGAAGACACAAAAGTATTCTAGCTGCCTCTTTCTTAAAGTTACAACTGTGATGAGAAATACAATTTTATGTCAAATTATTATAACAATTCACATATGAAGGGCTTGTTTACCGAAATTCAACACAAAGAGACAATTCATGTGTAATTGGGCACCTATGTATTCTGAGGTCTTAGTAACAGTTAGGAAATTAAAACATTTCAGACTTTTTTCCTTTTCTTAAAATCGAGAACTATATATGTGAACTTATTTGCCAAAGTACAGCCAACTGTTGAGAGTAGAAACCCCCTTATAAATTGGCCTCTGATTTGGGTTTGGGAAAAACATCAACATGAAATTTCTTTCTGCTTTTCTGCTGTGATAGTATATAAATGTATAATCACGAAATATTACCCAATAAAAAAAGGTTTAAAAGAAATGAAAATAATTTCAAAGATTCTCATTGCCAGTTTTGTGATGCTGAGGAATCAAATATTCATATGGTATATCTGCAAAAGAATTGCAAATGTAGTAATATGGTTAAAAGGAGTTTGAAGCTATTTTGTAATTTTGTTACTGCAAATTTCATTAGAATTATGTATTTTTGATTTCCCAGAGTCATCGAGGAAACAAAGGAACACTGCAATTTTAATTTTGTCTAGTTTATAGTAAATATATGGTTGTTCAAAGACAAGTATGTTGCCTGAACGTTTGATATAAAATAGAATAAAAGCTTCGATTATAAAAACCAGGAGATATCAAAGGCCATTTTGAAAGAGAAATTGTAAAATATTTCACAAAGATTTTTTTTGTAACATTAAATGCAATGTATTTTAGATGGGAAATATATGTAGTTCTGGATTTATTGTAATGTTTTTTGTAAATAATTTATTGAATAAAAACTTAAAGAAAAAAAAAATGAGAGTCCCTTTGGAAATATTAAAGAAATAAGCGAAATCCATATAATTTAACGCATTGACGGACCTACATCTCTCTCTCCTTTCTGTTAGGTAAACTTTTTATAAATTTTTGTTAACCACTCTGTTGGGGTTTAAAAGCAGGACAGAAATCATTAGGTCCAGTCATCCTGTGAACGATATCTGTCAAAATGGGAGAGTTATAGATCGGTTGGTGAATGATTAAGCGAACTTTAGTGAATGACGCAAATCCTGATGCATTGGGCCAGGGATTAAAAAAAATCAATAATAATAATCCCCACTACCTGAAATGCTGGATGCTTTACGCTTTGTGGAGAGGAGAGAGAGTGAGTAAATAAGGGAAAAAGTAGAGAGAGAGAGAGAGAAACCATAAGAAAGGGAGAAAAACAGACAAGAGAGAGAGAGGGTTCGACTATTTTTGTCAAGTGATTTTAAACGCTAATTTATAAAACAGCAGCTTTTAATCATATGATAGATGTGAAAATTAAAATACTTAACATATTTAATATACTTTCAGGGTATTGATACTAATGGTAATTTGAACTGATTTTATGTAATTTAGGCTGTCAAGCCATGCAATATTGAATTATACAAAATATATAAGAAAGCAAATGTTTACCGTGATTGCAATAAAGAGATTTTTTTTTTTGTGACCATATTCGGTGACCCCGCGTCTCTGCTACCATTAAATTCCTACAGGGCCTTCCTTGCAGATGGCCTTTTATATATACTATTTTATATATACTATTTCAAATTGTCCTTTATTCTCAAGTTCTTTACATAAAAGTAATTTTACTACTCTAAAAGTGTTTGCCAGACATTACAAAAGTAAATACTTTAATAATAACAATTACATTTTGGAAAGAGAATTGATACGCTTTCGTTGATCTTAAAATTAAGCTCTTTGACGCTGTTCGATTCTCTCTCTCTCTCTCTCTCTCTCTCTCTCTCTCTCTCTCTCTCTCTCTCTCTCTCTCTTGATTAAGCTTTTGATTTATCTTTGCCCCGCTACTTTAGCGTGACCTTAGCCATGCCATCTTGTTTTGAATAAACTTATTCGTTCGTTAGTTAATCTCGTAGAAATATATAGAATGTATTAGAAACAATCCATTAATGAATCACATTTAGGTTCTACCGTGGTCTCTCTTCTCTCTCTCTCTCTCTCTCTCTCTCTCTCTCTCTCTCTCTTATTTCTTCCAACTGAAAACACGGAATACATTTGAGAACTTTTTTCATATGTTCTTTTATATTTATCGTGTTTTTTTTAGCCTAAGATACATATAATTTTTCTATGTATGCTTTCAAGTCGACTGTTGACAAGCAGGAAGAAGCCACCGTGCAATAATATCTTCTGGGAAAAAATATTTAAAAGTGTTTTGTTTAGAATTGAGCAAAATTAAGTGACGATCTGTATAATGGAGATTTACATTTCCATATGGCAGAGGGTGGAATTTATACTGGTTATATTTAGGGAATCGTAAAGTTCACCTGTTTATTTATTTACTTATGTATTTATTTTTTCTTTGCTTCTTAGGCGAAGGTTGCGTCATTTTTAAAAATGAATTCAACTGCACTTTTTATCTGATTTTTTGCTTTCATGAACTGCTTTGAAAGTGATATAGGAAATATATCCTGCTATCTGTCTAAAGTACTTGAAATTATTATTATTCAGAGATGATCCTTATTCATGTGGAACAACCCCAAGGGGGCCATTGAATTGAAATTAAAGCTACCAAAGAATGTTAAGGTATTCATTTGAAAGAAGTAACAGAGGGTGACGGTAAATGCAGAAAGAAGAGACCAGTTATTCGCAAAGATGGAATAAATGAAGCGTTAGTAAATGTTTAGATGAACTGCTTTAGGGCAGTAATGCAATGCATCTTCGCCTGAGCATTTAAACTGAGACAGTTCCAAAGTCCAACAACTGTGTGAGGAATATTTTTTTCAAAACCTACGATCTCTCTGTCTGTCTGGAAGTCACAGAAATACGTGCACCTAAAATATATTTCCTTTATAAGAATAACTAATGAATTTTATATTTTCCTAATCAAATATTTCCCGTGACATTTTGTCATATAAATCCGACATTGTTCTAAACCATCCTTGCAAACTCCGTCTTAAACTCTTCAGTAAAGGTGACAAGAGCGCCTTTGTAAAGTGAAATTTTCTTATTTCTAGGTTGCTGCATTTACCAGAGAATGAATGATAATATTTAGCAGAATGAAATACATTGCCACATGTACTACATGCAAGAGAGAGCTAAAGAAACGCATTTTAGCTTTAAAATGAAACATATTACACTGCAGCTTTCTGTAAAGACTTTAAAGCTTTTTCAGTTCCTTGTATAATTATTCAACTTTACTTTCATACCATAATAGTGGATAAACACTATTAAGTAAGAAAATGATAATAGCTGAAAGCATCAAAGTACGAAATTAAATGGTGAGCAAAATAATTAGATGATTCATTTGAACCAGATAAGAAAATGACCAGTGAATGGAGGAGAAATGCCATTAAAAGAATTGTTGGTAAGGCCAGAGAGAGAGAGAGAGAGAGAGAGAGAGAGAGAGAGAGAGAGAATGAAATTAATATTAATATTTCCTGGAGAGAAATTGGGAGAGGAGTGAGATGAATGGAGAAGAGGAATGAGGGAAGGGTTATAATTTAGGAAATAAGCCTCCACTGAAATTCTTGAATGGGGTCGGAATTCCTAGAGAAGAGGAAGGATTTTTGTTGCAAACTTTGTTACATATTAGCACCGGGTTCATTAATTTTTCGTTTAATTATTTGTCTTTCCTTATAAGTGATCTCTTTCTGTATCTCCTATGACTTTCTGTTACTTCTTTCAAATGAACACCGTATTCTTCGGAAGCTTGAATTTAAAGTCACAGGCCTCTGTGGAGGGCTTCTTCCATATAAATATGGTTCATCTTCTGAATAATAATAATAATAATAATAATAATAATAATAATAATAATAATAATAGTAATAATCCTGAACTGACATCGAGTATATGCAGGTTGCGAAAAGGCAGATAATGTCTCTATTTATGCGAAATTCCCTTACAGAAAAGAAAAGATTTATATTTCTGTACCTTTGCAGCCTCTGAGATTAACATTGAATCAACAATGGCTCATTGAGCTGTTATCAATAGGCAGCGTCAGATGCACGTGATGCAATTATTAAGCCAAGGAATTATTGCAAAATTGTATGTTACCGAGAGCGT
>NC_087200.1:211976423-211978923 GCF_015104395.2 Macrobrachium nipponense
TAGTGTGTATGTACCCATTTCATACAAAAGAAAGTAATTTACTTTAAATATGAAGTATAGGTTCGTCATGTTGACAGTTTTTAACCCTTCGTGATAATGGTCTCTCCCGTCTTGGCGTAGGCGAGCTTCCTTTGAGAGAGACTACCTCCCCTAGGTTTCATTCTCTACCGGTAAAAGGAGCTGGTAGCATACTTTAAAGATATAAATAAGATATATGCGTATGTATCTTCTTGTAGATAAAACTAACTATACATCATACGGGACCTTGAGGACATTTGGAATTGTGACAAACTCTCTACTAATTTTGGAATTTATTACAAGTAATTAAATACCTTTAATGCACTTATTTATTCCTTAAACCCTTTTATATATACCAGGTACTACCACCACAACACAACCCCACACACACACACACACACCGAGAGAGGAGAGAGAGAGAGAGAGAGAGAGAGAGAGAGAGAGAGAGAGGGAGAATTTTATGGTGTTATATGGAAGCGGAAAATTTAAATGGTCTTTTAATTTGTCAAAGGAAATATACTATAATATAAATTATTATTAACATATCAATTCTAAGACTAACGAATCATGTGTACATTTCAGGAGTGTCAAATATTTGTCCAAATTCAAAATGTCATTGGAACATCTGACTGAAACAACACTAGAAAAACAGAACTAAATAAAAAACGAGAGGCAAAAAGCGCTCAGAAAGAGAGGGTGTTGCTATCAATAGTATATTGGAACAACACAGTGTTGGCTTTTTGGTGCAACATTGCAAGAAATGGACTGCAAGAAATAATAAAAACTCGAACGACGGATTTAATAAAAAGAAAAAAAAGGAAGAAAAACTTGAAACAAATGCTATTCCAGTTATTGACTGGAATCTCCCTTTTGGAATATACTGCAAATGGGTTCCAGGTGTTCTGCTGTGATACCTTTACGTTGCGACTCATGTATATATATATATATATATATATATATATATATATATATATATATATATATATATATATATATATAATATATATATATATATATGAGAAAATAAGGTTTAAACTCAAACTAAATAGGCTCTTTTCACTCATAGTCATAGTTAACTCCAATCGTCCTTTGTTTGACGCCGAAGGGTTAAATCAAATTAGTTATTGCGTGGATTTTTATTGACAGACTTCTGGTAATTTCAAATACTAGGTTTGCAATGTGTTGCTATATTACAATCAGCTTTCTAGGAGAAATCCATTGCAATGATCGTATGCTTATGAGAAAGAACGGGTCAATATTTTTGGCAGAATGCAAGGCGTTAGTTGTCTGTTGTGTGTATTACAGAGAGAGAGAGAGATAGAGAGAGAGAGAGAGAGAGAGAGAGAGAGAGAGGTTTTCTCTTTACCAGGAATTATATTTCCATAGGTCAATATTTTCATCAGAGTATAGAGTATGTCGTTGAAGGAGAGAGAGAGAGAGAGAGAGAGAGAGAGAGAGAGAGAGAGAACACAATGGAATGTCCAGACGTCTTTCACCCGCCAGTACAATATGCAATTCACGCCCGGGCAGACGAACAGAGAGAGAGAGAGAGAGAGAGAGAGAGAGAGAGATAAATCCTAAGACCGATTCTATGACTTCAAAACTTATTAAAGACTATTTAGAAGCAAAAGCTAATAACAATGTAGTTTCCAATTACAATAAGGCAGCCTATTACCCAACTAATATCATAAAGTCATAGAATCGGTCTTAGGATTTATCTCTCTCTCTCTCTCTCTCTCTCTCTCTCTCTCTCTCAAGATATAGTCCCCTGTAATCAGATTCTGATACAATGTCATCCCAAGTACAAAAGCCAGGATGATCACCTTTGTAGTTTCTTTAATGCATAAATTAGCGGAGGTTAATAACCATAGTTGCCAACGACGAGGTCTCAAAGCCTTAATAATATAATCCTCTTCATTAGTGCTTCAGTAATTCTTGCCTTACACAAGACATAGAGACGGTGAACTTAAGGTTTGGTGATTGAAGTCAATAGCCCCTTTGGTGGTCTTTTTCTATATGAATAGGGATCATCCTCTGAATAATAATAATAATAATAATAATAATAATAATAATAATAATAATAATAATAATAATAATAATAATCAAGAAGAAAGTATCACTCATTGATGTATCAATACCATGGGGCACCAGAGTTGAAGAGAAAGAGAGGGAAAAAATGGATAAGTATTAAGATCTCAAAATAGAAATAAGAAGGATATGGGATATGCCAGAGGAAATTGTACCCATAATCATAGGAGCACTTGGCACGATCCCAAGATCCCTGAAAAGGAATCTAGAAAAACTAGAGGCTGAAGTAGCTCCAGGATTCATGCAGAAGAGTGTGATCCTAGAAACGGCGCACATAGTAAAAAAAGTGATGGACTCCTAAGGAGGTAGGATTCAACCCGGAACCCCACACTATAAATGCCACCCAGTCGAATTGGAGGACTGTGATAGAGCAAAAAAAAAAAAAAAAAAAAAA
>NC_087200.1:211983923-211995230 GCF_015104395.2 Macrobrachium nipponense
GACTGCTCAAAATAAGTATCATTTATATGCCTTAAAATTCAATGATTCCTTCATCGAAAGGCTATAATGTCACAAATTATAAAGAGCTGTAACTATGCCACCTATGAGCGTCATAATGTGTATTCCATTTCATTTGACCTTCCGTGTTTTCCCTCTTTTGCTGAACAAATATGATATTCCTTCGAATTGATTTGGCACAACCACTTTTCGATGATGTAGTCATTTAATTACCTTTTATTACTTCTGTTTTTGTCGGATTAGGTCGAGGCTTCCTTAAACAAGTCAATAATTTTGGTCAATCTTCTACCGTTATATTTCGGAATATCTTCATTATCTTATAGAGGTCACTCCAAGTAAATCAAAGTAACGTATTTTCTATCGAATGTAAAGAAGTTATTATACATAAGTAAATTTAATGAATTTTTATGTATTTATTGTAATAAAGACATAAAAACAAAATGATAAACATAAATTAACATATAGAAAAGGGAATATAAATAAATAGATAGATGAATATGAATAAATACCTAGATGAATATCAATAAAATATGGCTAGATAAATGATTAAACAAGTAATGGAAATTAAATATACGAGTAAATAGAATAAAACTGGATAGGTCAATAGATTATAAATAGTTCAATAAATATTTGATAGATAAGTAATGATACATAAATAAATTGAAAACGAAAGAATTTTCACAGAAAAGAAAGAGAGACAGAGAAAAAATTCAAACATCACACTGACCGAAACGAAAATATCAAGTGGGCGCTGAACAGTCGAATTGAGTTTCTAAAGATATCCTCCCGGTGAACAGCCCCTCATTTCTCTTCTAATGAAGGAAATTCCTTCCAACTTCTTTCAACTTATTTGACTTCCTTTCGGACATTTAAATGGAATTACTATTAATCAAAACGTGTCCGGGGTGGGTCGGGTGTAGGGGAATGGGGAGGTTACAATTACAAAACATTGGGGAAGTCATTTTATTTTCAAAGGCGGTCTTTGATGAGGCGAAATGGTTGGAGAATTTCTGTGATTTTTAATGAAGTCATGTTTTTATCTTTCGCTTTGTTAAATCTAATTCTTGTAATATAGAATATTTCCATACTTTCTTTTACACTCTAAACGAAGCCGGTTTTAATGACAGATTTTTTTTCCTTTTGGTTTTCATCTAGTAAACACATTTCTTTTGTAAGGGAAGAGTTCATTTCTCTTAATTCCAGCCACTGAATGATTTAAATATAACACTTCCATGATCATGAATATTTAACCGTAAAGTTACGAATATCATAAATAAGGAATATTCTCTTGTATAATTAATAATAAATGCCAAATAATTTTAAAATTAATTAAATGATACTTGATATTCTTGAAGAATATAATACTTTATTGCAGTATAAGAATTTCAGAAAACTTGAAAACTAGGACAGATATTTGTACGGATACACATACACATCTTCACACACTCACATAGATGAATTATTTGTTAAAAGACACAAACACAAATTTGTACAAACCCACACACATACATACATAGCCACATACGTATGGCTATCAAAATTTGTTAAAACATTATTTAAGAACCACTGAACTATCGTTTGTACACATACACATACACATCCCTTACGCGCACATATACTCACACACACACATGACAGTCAAAATTAAAAAAAAAATATTAGAACCACTAATTAATAAATTCTACAAACACATGCGTACATATACATTCACATACACACACACATATAACCAAAATTTGCCAAAATATTTGTTTTAAGAACCACAGAACAAATACTTGTACAAACACACTCACATACACACAACCACATCCACACACACACACACACACACACACACACATAAACACAAACATGACAACCAAAGACCTGTTAAAGAATTTGTATAGAACCACAAAAAAATTTAGCCGAATCTTGTAGACATTCTAAATCTAAGCTAGAGAAGGTTTTCCAAGGATTTTGTGGTTCATTACCGCCCCTCGACTACTAGTGAATAATTTCCGTAATGAACGATATCTTACCCAGATTAATGAAACCTCCCCTTGCAACTGCTGGTCCAATTAAAAGTTTTTTTTTTTCCGTACAAATAATTAGTTGCTCGACGCAGTGGGAGAGGAGGAAGGCGTCCCGTTTCCTGTTTGTAGTGAGTTTGCTTAATATGAAGATCAGCCTAATTCACATGGAAAAAACACATAGGGGTTATTGACTCCAAGAGGTTTTATAGGCAGGATCTATTGTGTCTGAAGCCGTGTTTAATGTTTAGCAATAGGTTGTTTGTATCAGTGTGATCCACAATTTGATCTCCAATTATGGACTCAACATTTTTACAAGAAACTGACGTTAGACAGATTGGTTCTATAATTTCCTTAATCTTCTCTCGGACCTTTTTTGTAAACTTGGGGCACATTACCTAGTTTCCGTCCTGTTGTTGCCTTATGTTGTTTTGCCGTTTTACGGTAGAATTTTATGTAGGTGAGGAACTATCTCCTCTTTTAACTCTTTAATTTCTATTGGATGAATCCCGTCCTGTTCAGGAGATTAAAACTTGTTTAATTTTGTTTTAATGGTAATCAGAAAAGACTGATCCATTCACTTCCTCCGGTAACTTTTCGAAATCTCGAGAACCTACTTGACCTTCTACTTATATTTGCCTTTATTCTGACATCGAATGATTTGAGGCTATTTAACCTCTTATTATTCTAAATTCTTTTTTTTACAGACTTACAGGAAGGTTTTCTTACTAAGTGATAGTTTATTCATGAACAGGATTTTCCAGTAAGTTGTTGACTTATCTTAGGAGTAGTTTTAAAACATTTTTCAAAATATATTTGAGAGCAGGAATATTTTATGAGCATTTCAGTATCTGCTTTAATCCAAAAAATAATGAACGTATATTGACTCAAATGTACTTGTTATAAAATCGTTATGAAAAATATGCATTGGATGGCCATAGTTGATACAGGCTAAAAGTTAGTGAAACTGAGAAAGTATATAGTGTCAATTATGCTACTTCAAAATCGTAGGTAATGACACATGGAAAAGAGGCCCAAACGTTAACGATATGTATAGAAAAACTAACATAAGTCGAGGAACAAGTGATTCAGAGGAGGATTCTAGAATCCATTTGTCTGTTAAGAATAGACTTCTGACGAATAATTAGCAACATTATATAACCCTAGGCTTTATAGTTTTATTCATCATCATTAGTTTCCTGGACTGCGAAGGGGCTTTACGGCTGGGATAATTATTTAAATAAATACATAAAACAAAATGACACACATAAATTAATAGATAATACCTTAGTACTCGACCGGAAAAACTCCATCGCAATGTTTACTAAACCTGGTATCTCACCATCTCAGTTCGTTGTTTGATCTTGTTGTGTATATGAAGTTGTGATAAAGGATTACATATTCTTCGATGTTCCTGAGGTCTGGTTTTTTCTGGGAAATTCTAATGAATGCAGAGAGAGAGAGAGAGAGAGAGAGAGAGAGAGAGAGAGAGAGAGGGGGTATGAGTAATGGGGAGATTCCCTCATTATTCATTTGGTAAGCGTGTAGCTCGAACGTCAGGCAAACTAATACACACAGCCTCTCTCTCTCTCTCTCTCTCTCTCTCTCTCTCTCTCTCTCTCTCTCTCTCGGCAACTCCTCTCTCTCTCTCTCTCTAGCACCGACATCTCTCTCTCTCTCTCTCTCTCCACCTCTTTCTCTCCATTCTAACAGGTAATGAAAATGAGAGAGTCGCATCATCAAAATAAACATTTATTAACAGTGAATAAATAATTAATCAAGTCTTACAGACTAACTCAAAAAAAACCCAACAGTAAAATGTGTGACTGTATGCAGTCACCAAAAAGTCTACACCCATCTGGGACTCCCTGTCCCCCTCATTGCCAGAACCGTCTGTTTCAAAGACACAGAACACATCCCGGTAAGTACACACACAAGTTTAACAATCAGAGATTAAAGATTGGATATCATCATAAAATGTCAAATAGATAACAAGCCATTCTTTGGCTAAAGTACTTCAACTCTCACCCAAGCAACCGGACCATTTCACTCACTATTTCCAAAAAAACACTTAGGCACCGCCATCGTGGCTCTGCCTTCCTCCCGAAGACGCCTCTATCAAAATTCCCCATAGACTTGTGTATGATACACTTTTAACAGAAAGAGGCGCACGCGCACATACGAACACACAGTTCGTTACCGCCTCACACTTACTGGCCGCAACCAGTTTCACAAAGGTACTTTGAGAAGAGTTAATAAACTATCGTACATTGACTTGTCTAACTAAGCAGTTTTATCTCACGCCACCCACGAAACTCATTCATCAGCTTTCTCGGGTCGTCGCCTCTCTACTGTTCTCCAAATTCCATAGGTCATAGGAAACATATAGGCAATATATTATTAATCAAAAGCCCTAAGCGTAATATGGCTCGGCCACTCAATGCTAGCTCCCACCTAGCAAAATGGTCAACAAAAATAGCTTATATAATATAAAACACATTGGCCGGCTTGAAATAAAATATAAGTAATAACTGCACGTCTCTGGCATTATGAAATAAAGTATATTACGCTTTTATCTCCAAATAACACTAGAATTTTCTCTCTTCGGATTCTTGAATATCCCTCTTTGTCTGCAAGTAGCTGCTCCTGTAGCAGACTGTAGGAAGCTGTAGGAAGACGGAATGCCTCCCTCATTGTAGAAGACTTCTAACGGCTTCTGCAGATCCCCAAAAGAAACGCTGTAAAATTCTCGTAATCACCATCGTGGAAACTCTTGTAATCACCCTTGAAAATACGACAGCAACACTCTCTGCACGGCTGGTGGACGTCTTGCTGGCGTTGGGAAATGACTTTTTGGTGTGTTAGTATGTTAGTCAAGTCATTGGTCACTCTAAGAAAATTAACACACACATACTACTTCTATCAAACAACGATCTCAAAAAAGTCAGAAATACTAACTGAACGTCTCCCAATTAACTCCCTTTAATATGACTACTAAATCATAAGTCATTATCACAACTCTCAAAGAAAAAAAACATCAAGTTCTCCAACTCAATTCTCCAAACTCACACATCAGCACACACACAACTCAGAAATCACAGCAACTCCACGGACTTCTGCACTCACATTTCAAACTCGAATGTTCTCACAAGTAAAAAAAAAGAAAAAATCGTAATGAACTCAAGGGAAAAAAAAGGAATCACGTAACAAGCCCAGACCCAAAAAATGTTCTCTCAAGCTCTGATACTTAAACAACCCACCAGATCAGCAAAAATCTCCAATGTTTAACAGCAAAAACCCCTTTACTGCTCATATAATTAATTACAACGAGACTTAATGTCAAACTCCCATTTACGTAAGTAACAACTCCCGAAAAATTGCATCTCCCGGTAAAAAGGAATCCCATCGCTGCCACCAAAACCTGTAATGGGGAGATTCCCTCATTATTCATTTGGTAAGCGTGTAGCTCGAACATCAGGCAAACTAATATACACAGCCTCTCTCTCTCTCTCTCTCTCTCTCTCATCTCTCTCTCTCTCTCTCGGCAACTCCTCTCTCTCTCTCTAAGCAATCTCTCTCTCTCTCTCTCTAGCACCGACACCTCTCTCTCTCTCTCCACCTCTTTCTCTCCATTCTAACAGGTAATGAAAATGAGAGAGTCGCATCATCAAAATAAACATTTATCAACAATGAATAAATAATTAATCAAGTCTTACAGACTAACTCAAAAAAAACCCAACAGTAAAATGTGTGACTGATGCAGTCACCAAAAAGTCTACACCCATCTGGGACTCCCTGTCCCCCTCATTGCCAGAACCGTCTGTTTCAAAGACACAGAACACATCCCGGTAAGTACACACACAAGTTTAACAATCAGAGATTAAAGATTGGATATCATCATAAAATGTCAAATAGATAACAAGCCAGTCTTTGGCTAAAGTACTTCAACACTCACCCAAGCAACCGGACCATTTCACTCACTATTCCAAAAAACACTTAGGCACCGCCATCGTGGCTCTGTCTTCCTCCCGAAAATTCCCCATAGACTTGTGTATGATACACTTTTAACAGAAAGAGGCGCACGTGCACATACGAACACACAGTTCGTTAACGCCTCACACTTACTGGCCGCAACCAGTTTCACAAGGCACTTTGAACTAAGCAGTTTTATCTCACGCCACCCACAGAAACTCATTCATCAGCTTTCTCGGGTCGTCGCCTCTCCACTGTTCTCCACATTCCATAGGTCATAGGGAGCATATAGGCAATATATTATTAATCAAAAACCCTAGGCGTAACATATGCAAACCCAAACCCATGGGTAAATAGTACTACTTAATATATTTCAGAATCGCATGATTTTGTCAAGGTTTTATTTTGTTTTCGATACCAATATCTAACATACCCTCGATATTCAATTTTTGGAAACAGACTTGAAACCGCATAATAATCTTTCTCCTATTGGAGGTTTTTTATACATACCCCAATATATTTGGATCAGTCTTCTATGTTTTAATAATATCACTGTTCATTTTTCTGATAATCCTTTGGTGGATAAAATCAAAATAATTTTCCATCCCTAGAGATCCATTAATCTCTTTTATGTCATTTAAATAAGGGAATTAACGCCATCGTCGTATGTCACTCTTGTTCATTCAATTGGAGGCATGAGAGGAAATCTGATTCTCTTTATAAACAACCTTTTTGTCAATGTGGCTGGGATGTTCAGGGAATGACAGTGGCTCACGAATTATTTCAAGTTTCAAATATCTCTGCTTAGTGGTCAGCTCTGTCAAGCACATAAAGGCCATTTGACTGGTAGTTTAAGCTTTACCGAAATATCATGGCAATGAACATCGTGCTCTTTGGCAGCTTAAATATCAAGTCAACGGCCCCTGTTGGCTTCTTCCAAATGAATAAGGTTTATCAGGACAATGGTTTTACTACATATTTTCAGCTTGTAGTTTCCGATATTCCTTATTATTAGCAATCTAACTTTATTTCAGTTCCAAATTTGAAGTCTTGTATAACAGTCTTTAGTTTCTATTGCAAAATATCTCAAATATTCAAAATTAATATTTTTTCAGCTTTAGTAAGGCCCAGTGGCCTACCAATGGTACAACATAAATATCAGAATGTACAAAACCACAATTCAGCAAACAAACATTATTCTAAACAAATTTTTTACTAGTTTCAAGATCCATTGGTGTTTGGGTAGTTAAAAGCAAATTAATCTTATTAAGGCTATCTTGGTATTCAGTTTCTATTTAACTGATATAAGTTTATCTTTTCCTCGTTGGGATTACGAAACAAAAGTCAGATTTCCTTTATAAAACGATTTTGTTTACCACTGGAAGTAAAGCGAAAATTGCTGTAATCCTGACATTTTGCCATATATTGATGTATATTGAACATATATGTAAAAATATTTTGCTTGTAGAATAACCCTTAAGAGCTGATACATGTAAAATAATAATAGAAAATTAAGTTGAGAACAATAAGCATATCGTCATACGAGGTCTTACCGGAAACTGGGAGAGAGGAAAAGGTTCGAAATGACAAAGAAAGGAAAGGAAAGAATGAAGAGGAAATTGAGGATGCATTGAAGGACAATGAAATTAATATAGAGGAATTTTAGGAGGCAGATTAAGATACAAAGAATGCAGATAAGAAGAAGGGGATGGAAAATAAATGATACAAAATATTAGGTGATGGGAAAAGAAGCGATTAAAACAGAAAGAACGCAAAAAAATAATAAAGAGCTAAACAGATTGCAGTAATTACGACGTTGAATTGGAATGCGACTCTGAAAGAGTGCAGAAAATAACAGTTAAGGAGGCCATTAAGAACAAAAATTGATAAAGAAAATTGGCGCCAATATATAAGCGTAGATCACATCCAGAAAACTGCATTAGGCCAAGACGCATGGCCCAATTTGGAATTTCTTTAATAACGGCCCCCAAAAGTTCTCGGACTGATTGATCCAAATCCTATTTGCTCAGACTCTCGTGAACGGAAGTTGGAGTGAGTGATGATGGCCCAAGTTGGTTCCCTGGAAGGGTTCGGCCAACTGTAGCTGACACTCACGATTTTTCACGACGTCCCATGGAATACCCTACTTGAAAACGGACGTAATAAGCTTTTATGGTTTTGCTTTGTTGATTTTTGTTTAAGTACAATCTTTGCCCAAAAAATATATGTAGTGTTTACAGGCCTCTACATAGATTTAATATTTACTTATATAAAACGTTAGTTTAAAACATTGTGGACAAGATTTATGTAAATTTGATATTTGTACAAAGCATGTGTGTATTATGAACAAGAATTCATATAAATTTGACATCGATTTATATGAAACTTTGTCCAAATCATATGTGTCTTTAGGACGCGAATTTATTTTTATTTATATACGAGTGTGTTCAAAATATCTATGTATTTTGATTGAAAATTTATAAAAAAAATTGCTACATAAAAGAATTACAATGCATTAATGCAATTACTTAGTTCACCATAATGAGGTAATATTCAGTGAAATATTTTCATTATCTTTTAAATCATAATGAGGCAATTTTCAAAAAGATTATTTTTATTATATTATTTAGTATAACGATCCAATACTCAGTGGAATGAAATATACCAAAACATTAATAATTTTATAATTTAACTAGAAATCGTCGTTTTCCGTATGAAATATATATTCCTAAGTTACTTTACTCCTAGTAGAAAATGTTATCCATGATAAAGTTCTTTTCCTAAAATATCTTTCCTAGAATTCAAGTTTGATGAATATTAAGTAACCCCTTTAGTTCAAATATTGTATTGCGTGTCGAATAATCTCTCATAAAAAGTAAATTGAGACTTTGACTTATTAAACGTGGGTCTGCTCCAAAATAGTGGATGATTTATTAACTCTTTCCAGATATGAAGCAGAATGAAATTTATTGAAAAAATATTCTGTTTAAACATTTTACACTAGAAAATAAATTGCGAACAGTGATAAATTATTGCAAATATGCCGGAACAATTAGACTTATGCAAATATGGTCAGAGCATTTTTCATTCGTTCATTTGCATATAGTATGCTAGAATTGTGATGAAACTTGGTTATATTTCTGTTGGATCCATCAGACCCTGCATAATAATATTTGTTTTACCATAGCGAAAGCTGGAAAAATTAAAGTAAGGGCTATCTATCAACACTGATGAATACTGCGAAAGGATTATGTTTTTCTGATGGTTAGTATTCCATACACATATTTTGATAAAAGAGTAAATAAACAGATAAATCAATAAAAATCATTCTTAAACACCGTTAAGCGAGTATTTCAAAATCCGGATAAATGAAGACCATCTTTCCCCTTTATTAAAAGGGAATAAAAAGATGTATTAATAAATGAATGAATAAATATACAAACAATTCATAGGCACAAAATCACTAAACACGACTAAAGAAGTATTCAAAGTCAGTCTAAATCAGGACAGACTGAATGTAAACGAAGATCTTCCTCGAATCTTCGCAAGCATTAAAATTAAAATAATATATGATAATAATGATGAAAAATAAAATAAAACAGTTCAAGAGAAATGAAGCGAATAAGAGAGAAACCTTGGATGAACCTGTATCCCAGATGAGGTACAGGGAAGCTGGCATCCCCATATAACTTGATTTTTTAATTTTTTTTTTTTTTTTTTTTTTTTTTTTTTTTTTTGGGGGGTGGGGGGGGGATGGTTAGGGGAGGCCGGAAATCGCGCACCTGTTTGACGATAAGGTGGCTCATTAGCCAGGGCAGATAGCGGTGCTGCCATATTTATGCGTCTATTCCCACCACTCACGCTTCTTTCTTTATGGCTCTAAACGTATAGAGCGGCTGCTGTGGAGTATTCTGAGATAAAGAATATATATATAATGTATATATATATATATATATATATATATATATATATATATATATATATATATATATTATAATGGAGTCAAAACTCACATCGAGATCGATCCCAATGTGAGTTATTTCTGCTACACACATGACTGCGTCGATTACCCTCATACAAATATATTTACATACATCTACACAACCTTATTTTTAACCACTAATTCAGCAATCATTTTTTAAATGCGATTACGCGTTTCGTACCTAATTAAAAAGCCTCGTTTTCGCTCGTAATTATTGTGGAAAATGAGTTTGAATTTGCAGGATTAGCAAAAGACTGCAAAACCACAGTTAGGTGAAGTATACAGTGGCAGATTTCTAATAATTTTTTTCTTAATATTGCGACTGCTGTTAATGACATCAAGTAACTATTTACTATAATGAATTCTTATTTTCTTTATATTTGAACTGTCCATCGATGTAAAAGTCTGTTGATCATTCAGTAGGATAAGGAAGTGTAATGGTATACAATTTGCCGGAAATCTTCAGTCTACAGCAATATCCGGAAATATTTTTATATGTATATATACAAAATGTTTTACACGTCTATATATATATATATATATATATATATATATATATATATATATATATATATATATATATATATATATATATATATATATATATATATATATATATATATATATATATAATATATATATATATATATATATATATATATATATATATATATTAAAGAAGGCTACCGAAAGATAATGTAATTCAACGACTTACAAACCAAATCCCTATCCCTTTTTATAATTAGGAAACTGCACGAATATTAACGTACGAAAAACGAAAAAAATACATTATGGCATTGCATAACCAACCCATCATATATATTAAGTTTTTAACTGACGAGACCAGGAAAAAATTTACTGATCCACGATCAAGTGGGCAGTTAATATTGCAAATAACAGAACTCAATTTGAATCCGTCGTTGAAACCCAATGATGAAATGCTCAGGCGTGAATTAATCCTGGACGCCTGCTCATATGTATCAGTCAGCTGGACTGGGTGAATTTTGTGGGCGATATTCATTTCTGGAAGTAAAACTACATTGTTAACGTTTATATGGATGTGATGTTACCTGAGTGGAATTCTCGATTTCGCGAAAGTATTTTTTTTTAAAGATGCTAACAATTATTTATGTCATTAAACAGAAAACTGTTAGCAGAAAACATCTGTAACATGTTTTAAGGTGTAATTGTTATAAGATGGCGAAAATGTGATATATAAATATATATATATATATATATATATATATATATATATATATATATATATGTATATATATATATATAGGCTATATATATAATATATATAGATACATACATATATATGTG
>NC_087200.1:211995730-212020730 GCF_015104395.2 Macrobrachium nipponense
TAAAATTGCGCAATATTCTATGACCAGAAAAGTGTGCTGTTTTTTGTTTTCTTTTGAAATATAATTTCTATTTTGCAAAATGTTTGAGGAATAGAAGAGTTAAGCAGTTTTTTTTTCTTAAAATATTTCTATAATGCAAAATGATTTAGGAATAGAAAATGGATCAGTTATTTTTTCTTTAAAATGTCATTTCCACATTGCAAAATACTTTAGTAATAGAAAAGCGGACCCTTCATTTGTGGTCAAAATATAATTTATAAAATTGCAGAATGTTTTAGGAATAGATAAACGAAGCCGTTATTTCATCTTAAAATGTATTTCCAAATTGCAGATTTTCTTAGGAATATAAAAGTGAATCTGTCATTTTTCGTTATTATACATTTTTCATCTTGATGCAATTATTTTTAGGCTATGTTAGGTGGGATCATCTGACACGTATAAAACAATTTATGAAGGTCAAGTGTTCATAATTTCCAATGTTTTGTTGATGGTGAAGACAGGTCATTCATTAACTAAAGAAAAAAAAAAATTCCTGATAAAGTTTTCCTGTTGTTTATAGAAATTTATTGAAATTTTTAATATATAAAGTTTGGCATTGATTTCCGTTGCTTCCTTGTTCTCATAGTAAAACCATTCAGTACCTTATCGCACCTATGACAGGCAATATGCAAATTACTTATCTTCAAGTGATAAGAATTTTCAACTGGTCATTTGTCTATAAAAAATTACTCTTACCATACCCTCAGTGTCCTTTTGGCTACATCCAGGTCATAGGAGCCTTGGGAAAAGGAAGCACTGTCCAAAAAATGCATCCACAAACCACATTTCTGGAAAGGAAAAGATAAAAATCAAGATGTCTCCCTACGAAAAAATTGAAAAGCACTGATGTGAAGAGGGACTCCTCAATTCAAAAACAGTATCCAATTCAGCTGAAAAAAATCCAAAAAGTGAGTAATTCTTTAAATGATAAATAAATCATCGGATAAAATTAAACATGTTTTTCTCACCCTCGACAAAACAACAACTGTCAAAAAAGTCGAATATTTTCTGGGTCAACAGAAAAACACCGTCAAATCCTGACTGCTTCCTCCGAATCCGTCGACGCGAACTTCAGTCCAGTTCCGAAGCCAAAAAGACGATTTGGGTTCCATTGAATAAGGCGTAGTCAAAGTCACCATTAGGTATTCAGGAGAGTGAGAGAAATGCTATTTAAAAGCTCAATCCCCAATTACATCTTCTCATAAGGAAAAGGAAAAAACAAAAAAAAAAAAAAAAGGAAAATAAACAAAAAAAAAAAGATAACAAGAAGTGAACTTCCCCATCACAAAGCACATAATATATGCATGATATACAAGACCTTTTTTCCACTTTCTGATTTTCTGGAACAAGATCCTTCTGTCTCTTGGTATGCATGACTGATGTTTACTTTTCTTCTTCGGTATATATTTATCCACTATTTTCTCCAATATTTTCCTATAATATCTCCGTTTTTACCCTTCTGTCATCACTTACGAAAATGTTATCCCAATCTTTGAAATACTCGCATTATAAACTATTATTTCTTTAACATAATTCATCTCGTTCACAAATACTAGGTCTAAAGTATTTTCCTTTCTTGTTGGCAGGTGATTTATTTGTTGAATGTTGTATTCTAGTAGCATAAAAATATCTGGCTAATGCATATGGCACCAATATGCAATTGGCAACCTTAATAACTCTAATGAAATAAGCGGGTGATGCCGAGAATTATTCCCGGATGATGAAATTAGAGCAATGAATTGTTTTTTTATTGGTTGTAAATAATTGATAGAATATTAATTGCAAAGGGGAGAAAATCAGATTTATTTGAGTGTGTTGGAATTTTGTTGAATGCGAAAAGAGAAATGATAATGAAAGTGTTTAAGAAAAATGTTGCTCTTTGCAATTGAAAATGCTCTTCCTGCCTCTCTGGCAAATATGAACATTGTTTGATCGTCCTCTACGCGAAATTAAAAAGGATGGAAAGAGGATGAACTTATAGCTCCGAAAAATGAATAACGTTGAATTCATTATATATTCGAAGAATAGATATAATATTTAGGATTATTCTTCTTCCATTATGGAAAACGATGAAACGACGAGATTCCTGGAACAAAAATATAAACCGGGTGGAATTTCAAATAAAAATTTGTACTCCGTCATTTGCGAGATTACGCTAGACCTTAAAAAAGGGGAAAATATAAAAAAGATAAAATTATTTTTTCGTGAGGCGATTCTACGAAAACCCTTTTTGCACAACACAGTTTTTTAAGAGCTTTACATTTTTGAATTTTTATTATATTTATCCTGTTGGCTTTTGATATATATATATATATGTATATAGATATATATATAATATATATATATATATATATAATATATATATATATATATATATATTTATATATATATATGTATGTATGTATGTATTTAGGTTTGTGTCTGTATGTATGTATATCTGTATAGTATGTATGAAATCTGTTATTTATATTGGTAGTAAAGTACACTGTTCTCATTTTTTAACCGGTATCATGAGGTTTTTTAATATTTTCTGTAAGGTCACAGTATAATAATAATAATATATGATAGTAATAATAATCTGACTCGAGTGTTAATGTGCCAAGGCTTAACACTAATTGAAAATTTATTTCATTTGCATTCGCGTCGGTTAATCCTATTTCCTAAAAAGCAATTAGGGCAGAAATATCCTATTTGTCTGAGAGACTAAATTATGCACGCCGCATGCAGAATCAAGCATCTGGTACACTTTCATGATACAATATTATCATGTTTCTCATATACCTTATAACCTTCCATTTCATCCTGTATAGATGCACTTATCATAAATTTTTAATAATAATAATAATAATTTTAATATAATAATAATAATAATAATAATAATAATAATAATAATAATAATAATAATAATAATAACAATAACTAATAAATAATACTATAATAATTAATAATAATAATATAATAATAATAATAATAATAAATAATAAGTCATGATACTGCTCAAAAACTTCAAGGCACTACACCCACGAATAGCAGAACAACTTCAGCATTGTATCTCAAATCACCATGCACCCAAATGGATGACCACAGGAAGAACATCTTTAGTACAAAAAGACAAGAGTAAGGGAAATATAGCCAGTAACTACAGGGCCTATCACATGCCTACCAATAATGTGGGAAGTTACCAACAGGTATCATCAGTGAAAAGCTATACAACTACCTAGAGGAGACAAACACCATCCCCCACCGACAGGAAGGCTGCAGAAGGAAGTGTAGGGGCACAAAAGGCCAGCTCCTGATAGACAAAATGGTAATGAAGAACAGTAGGGAGAAGGAAAACCAACCTAAGCATGGCATGGATAGACTATAGAAAGCCTTCGACATGATACCACACACATGGCTAATAGAATGCCTGAAAATATATGGGGCAGAGGAAAACACCATCAGCTTCCTCAAAAATACAATGCGCAACTGGAATATAATATCAACAAGCTCTGGAATAAGACTAGAAGAGGTTAATATCAGGAGAGGGATCTACCATGGCGACTCACTGTCCCCACTACTCTTCGTAGTAGCCATGATTCCCATGACTTAAAGTACTACAGAAGATGGATGCTGGGGTACCAACTCAAGAAAAGAGGCAACAGAATCAACCATCTGATGTTCATGGACGACACCAAGCTGTATGGTAAGAGCATCAAGAAAAATAGATACCCTAATCCAGACTGTAAGGATTGTATCTGGGGACATCAGGATGGAGTTTGGAATAGAAAAATGCGCCTTAGTCAACATACAAAAAGGCAAAGTAACGAGAACTGAAGGGATAAAGCTGCCAGATGGGAGCAACATCAAACACATAGATGAGACAGGATACAAATACCTGGGAATAATGAAAGGAGGGGATATAAAACACCAAGAGACGAAGGACACGATCAGGAAAGAATATATGCAGAGACTCAAGGCGATACTCAAGTCAAAACTCAATGCCGGAAATATGATAAAAGCCATAAACACATGGCAGTGCCAGTAATCAGATACTGCGCAGGAATAGTGGAATGGACGAAGGCAGAACTCTTCAGCATAGATCAGAAAACCAGGAAACATATGACAATACACAAAGCACTACACCCAAGAGCAAATACGGACAGACTATACATAACACGAAAGGAAGGAGGGAGAGAACTGCGTCGAGAACAGAGCACTGGGGCAATATCTGAAAACCAGTGAAGACGAGTGGCTAAAAGAGTGCATGGAAGAAGGCTAATAAAAATAGACGATGACCCAGAAATGTACCAGACAGGAGAATGACAGACAGAACAGAGGACTGGCACAACAAACCAATGCACGGACCAATACATGAGACAGACTAAAGAACTAGCCAGCGATGACACATGGCAATGGCTACAGAGGGGACAGCTAAAGAAGGAAACTGAAGGAATGATAACAGCGGCAAAAGATCAGGCCCTAAGAACCTGATATGTTCAAAGAACGATAGCCGGAAATAACATCTCTCCCATATGTAGGAAGTGCAATACGAAAAATGAAACCATAAACCACATAGCAAGCGAATGCCCGGCACTTGCACAGAACTAGTACAAAAAGAGGCATGATTCAGTGGCAAAAGTCCTCCACTGGAGCCTGTGCAAGAAACATCAGCTACCTTGCAGTAATAAGTGGTACGAGCACCAACCTGAGGGAGTGATAGAAAACGATCAGGCAAAGATCCTCTGGGACTGTGGTATCAGGACAGATAGGGTGATACGTGCAAATAGACCAGACGTGACGTTGATTGACAAAGTCAAGAAGAAAGTATCACTCATTGATGTCGCAATACCATGGGACACCAGTTGAAGAGAAAGAGAGGGAAAAAATGGATAAGTATCAAGATCTGAAAATAGAAATAAGAAGGATATGGGATATGCCAGTGGAAATCGTACCCATAATCATAGGAGCACTAGGCACGATCCCAAGATCCCTGAAAAGGAATCTAGAAAAACTAGAGGCTGAAGTAGCTCCAGGACTCATGCAAGAGTGTGATCCTAGAAACGGCACACATAGTAAGAAAAGTGATGGTCTCCTAAGGAGGCAGGATGCAACCCGGATCCCCACACTATAAATACCACCCAGTCGAATTGGAGGACTGTGATAGAGCCAAAAAAAAAAAATAATAATAATAATATTAACAATAATAATAAACGTCATACATCCTCAAGAATTGAATTCAATCGCATTTTGATGAACATTTGCATTTCTCTATTACATTTTAATAAAAAGGAAATGAACTAAGCATTCAAATTATATTTTGAAAAATCTATAATTTACGGTTTGAAGAAGCATTTAAATTCTACGGTCTTCTCAAGAATTTCTAACCAGTTATAATAATAATAATAATAATTCGACTGGGTGGTATTTATAGTGTGGGGATCCGGGTTGCATCCGCCTCCTTAGGAGACCATCACTTTTTTCTTACTCACTGTCCCCACTACTCTTCGTAGTAGCCATGATTCCCATGACAAAAGTACTACAGAAGATGGATCCGGGTACCACTCAAGAAAAGAGGCAACAGAATCAACCATCTGATGTTCATGGACGACATCAAGCTGTATGGTAAGAGCATCAAGGAAATAGATACCCTATCCAGACTGTAAGGATTGTATCTGGGGACATCAGGATGGAGTTTGGAATAGAAAAATGCGCCCTTAGTCAACATACAAAAAGGCAAAGTAACGAGAACTGAAGGGATAAAGCTACCAGATGGAGCAACATCAAAACAACATAGATGAGACACGATACAAATACCTGGGAATAATGGAAGGAAGAGATATAAAACACCAAGAGATGAAGGACACGATCAGGAAAAAAATATATGCAGAGACTCAAGGCGATACTCAAGTCAAAACTAAACGCCGGAAATATGATAAAAGCCATAAACACATTGGGCAGTGCCAGTAATCAGATACAGCGCAGGAATAGTGGAATGGACGAAGGCAGAGCTCCGCAGCATAGATCAGAAAACCAGGAAACATATGACAATACACAAAGCACTACACCCAAGAGCAAATACGGACAGACTATACATAACACAAGAAGGAAGGAGGGAGAGGACTACTAAGTATATGAGGACTGCGTCAACATCGAAAACAGAGCAATGGGGCAATATCTGAAAACCAGTGAAGACGAGTGGCTAAAGAGTGTATGGGAAGAAGGACTAATAAAAGCAGACGAAGACAACCCAGAAATATACAGAGACAGGAGAAAGACAGAAAGAACGAGTAGGACTGGCACAACAACCAATGCACGGACAATACATGAGACAGACTAAAGAACTAGCCAGCGATGACACATGGCAATGGCTACAGAGGGGAGAGCTAAAGAAGGAAACTGAAGGAATGATAACAGCGGCACAAGATCAGGCCCTAAGAACCAGATATGTTCAAAGTACGATAGACGGAAATAACATCTCTCCCATATGTAGGAAGTGCAATACGAAAAGTGAAACCATAAACCACATAGCAAGTGAATGCCCGGCACTTGCACAGAACCAGTACAAAAAGAGGCATGATTCAGTAGCAAAAGGCCCTCCACTGGAGCCTGTGCAAGAAACATCAGCTACCTTGCAGTAATAAGTGGTACGAGCACAACCTGAAGGAGTGATAGAAACGATCAGGCAAAGATCCTCTGGGACTATGGTATCAGAACGGATAGTGATACGTGCAAACAGACCAGACGTGACGTTGATTGACAAGGTCAAGAAGAAAGTATCACTCATTGATGTCGCAATACCATGGGACACCAGAGTTGAAGAGAAAGAGAGGGAAAAATTGGATAAGTATCAAGATCTGAAAATAGAAATAAGAAGGATATGGGATATGCCAGTGGAAATCGTACCCATAATCATAGGAGCACTAGGCACGATCCCAAGATCCCTGAAAAGGAATCTAGAAAAACTAGAGGCTGAAGTAGCTCCAGGACTCATGCAGAAGATGTGATCCTAGAAACGGCACACATAGTAAAGAGTGATGGACTCCTAAGGAGGCAGGATGCAACCCGGAACCCCACACTATAAATAACACCCAGTCGAATTGGAGGACTGTGATAGAGCAAAAAAAAAAAAAAAGAAAAAAAAAAAAAAAAAAAAATAAAAAAAAAAAAAATAATAATAATAATAATAATAATAATAATATAATAATAAATAATATATAATATAATAATAATAATAATAATATAATAATACATAAATAATAATAATAATAAAAGTAGTAAATAGTAGTAGTAGTAGTAGTAGTAAAAAGGTTAAAATTTTTTGTTTACTGAATATTGTAGAATAATATTTGAAGAATAATACCGCAATGGTTTGACTTTTACTTTTATATTTAATTGTAATTTTATGGATTATGTTTCCAATTTGGACTGCATTTATGCAACACAATTTATACAACACACATTTTTTTTACCTATGTTTATAATATTTACTAATCTCTTGAAATCAAATAACTCTCAATATGTGATTTTCCTTGAATAAGAGTTACCATCCATTCCACGTGTATTTTTAAATTCTTTTGTGGTTAAATTTTTTTATCATGTAAATCTCATGGTATGTACATTTCAACTTCGCCCCATATATAATTCTTTATCGAGATTTTGCTGGAGGTAGGAAGTTTTTATTTATTATTCTGCAAATTGGATGAGCTTTCACGACGAAATATCCTTTCTGGTGAGATATTTAATAATATTTGTTTTTCCTTCACGACTTTTTTTCAGATCTCTAAATAAAACTGGTAATGGAAAAAATTTTCCCTCTCTTTGATATGATTTACTAGGGCTTTTTTAAAGTTCTTTGCCAATATCTTATTAAATTTTACTGAATTTTTTGTAAGGTTCTTTCAGAAATCAGATTGTCATTTTCTTAGGATCTTTCTCAAATTTTATATAATGTACTTAGTGTCGTACTTTTGTTATATATATTCCTAATAATCTCAGCAGTAGCTGATAAGTAATGGCTGATATTTTACTGGATTTCTCTTACATTAATTGACAGTTATATTACTTTCACTTACTGTGAAGGCAAGCATCTGTGCATGTAATTACTTACAAATTAGCGTAAGTACCGATATATGTCTAACATTTTATAAGTAAATAGTAATGAAAACATTAAGATCACAGATGGACAACGCATTCGGAACCTCAGACATTCAAACGAAGACACAATGCATTACTACCCTGAAGCAATTCTCCTTGCATTTTGATATTTTTTTTTTTTTTTTTATTTGGGGGGGGGGGTTGGGTTGGGGTTGGGGCAATTCTCCTTGCATTTTGATAAAATTTTTTTTGGGGGGGAGGGGGTTGTGGGGCCGGAGACTATTTATTAAAGTGTTCATTTATATTTTTCTTGTCTGATAAATGATCTCTTCATTCTGTACTTCCCATTACCTTCTGTTACTTCTTCCAAATGAACCCCATATTCCCTGGAAGTTTTAAGTTCAAGTCGAAGGTCATGTGGGCTTGTCCATTAGAATAGAGATCATCTTCTGAATAATAATAATAATAATAATAATAATAATCATATAATAATAATAATAATAATAATAATACTAATACTAATACTAATAATAATAATAATAATAATAATAATAATAATAATAATAATAATAATAATAATAATAATAATAATAAGATATAGGGAGAAATTCATCCTTTATTGTTCAAGTTCTAAAGCAAGTAATATAATTTCAAAAACCTTGTGTGTTCTTGACATTCTTGAGTGGCCAGGTACTTACTTCTTAGCTGATAATCAACTACACAATTATGGAAAGAAGCCAGACTTCCTGTTTGTATAATGTAAATTTTTATAATGTAAATAAACGCATCAAAATCTATGTTTCAAAACTGCATATCAACTTTAGGCACTTCAGCAGGTCTTAGAGAAGCGATGTCACCCAAACTGTTGGGTCACCAAAAGTTTCAAGGGACTTTCAGTGTCGGAAAATTCAAACACTCGGGGGATTAAATAAACCTCATTTTTAACGAGAAAACTCTGTAATCAAAGGATCAAGTAGGTAAGAACGTAAACATCACTTCGTTAGGATAAGCCTAACTAACTAGAGGTCTTTCGAGAGTTTTATTGCCTTCCAGGCTCTGAAAAACTTTCATCCAGATAGTAATTAGTTAGTTGTATGTAGGTCACCTCTCTTTGTAATTGACATTGAATTGGTTCGTTTTTTTATTTATTTCATTTACTTGCTAATTGTTTTCATTTTACTGATCCTTTTAGAACTAAATGAGTACATTTCTGAAGTTTAAAATTCCTTAATAATTATCAGACTACTTGTTAAATCCTTAATAATGAGAACAAATTAAAGGAACGATGAATTAAGCAAATTATGAAAAATCTATATATATATATATATATATATATATATTATATATATATATATATATATATATATATATATATATATATATATATATATATATATATATATATATATATATATATATATATATATATATATATATATATATATATATATATATATATATATATATATATATATATTATAATATATATATATATATATATATATATATATATATATATATATATATATATATATATATATATATATATATATATATATATATATATATATATATATATATATATATATATATATATATATATATATATATATATATATATATATATAAGATGTTCATATATCTCCCAAAATTGGTAAAATATCCGTACGAATGAAATGAATAACATGCCATAAAGCCATTCAAATAAAAGTAGAATAAGATTCGAGTTGTAATCTTTTCAATTGTATGTTTCCATTGTGCCATATCTTTCGTAATAAATCATTCAGCTGACGGTTTGCAATTGTAAATACACAGAGGCTCCTCATACAAATTTCATATCCTTACTGGAATGGTGGCCGACAGCCCAGATAGAATGAGGGCTTCAGAGACTCTTGAATATCAGAGTATTTACTTTAGTACTCGACTGGAAAACTCCATCTCAATTATTACTAATCCTGGTATCTCACCATCTCAGTTCGTTGTTTGATCTTGTTGTGTATATGAAGTTGTGGTAAAGGATTACATATTCTTCGATGTTCCTGAGGTCTGGCTTATTCTGGGAAATTCTAATGAATGCAGAGAGAGAGAGAGAGAGAGAGAGAGAGAGAGAGAGAGAGAGAGAGAGAGAGAGAGAGAGAGAGTATGCAAACCCAAACCCATGGGTAAATAGTACTACTTTATATATTTCAGAATCGCAGGATTTTGTTAAGGTTTTGTTTTGTTTTCGATACCAATATCTTACATACCCTCGATATTCAATTTTTGGAGACAGACTTGAAACCGCATAATAGCCTTTCACCTATTGGAGGTTTTTTTTACATACCCCAATATATTTGGATCAGTTTTCTATGTTTTAATAATATCACTGTTCCTTTTTTCTGATAGTCCTTTGGTGGATAAAATCAAAATAATTTTCCATCCCTAGAGATCCATTAATCTCTTTTATGTCATTTAAATAAGGGAATTAACGCCATCGTCGTATGTCACTCTTGTTCATTCAATTGGAGGCATGAGGACCTAAGGAAATCTGATTTCTCTTATTTATAAACAAACCTTTTTGTCAATGTAGCTGGGATGTTCAGGGACATCATCTGCTTAGTGTCAGCTCTGTCAAGCACATAAGGCCATTTGACTGGTAGTTTTAAGTTTTACCGGGAGGGGAAAATATCATGGCAATGAACATCGTGCTCTTTGGGCAGCTAAATATCAAGTCAACGGCTCTTGTTGCTTCTTCCAAATGATAAGGTTCATCAGGACAATGGTATACTATATTTTCAGCTTGTAGTTTCCGATATTCCTTATTATTAGTAATCTAACTTTATTTCAGTTCCAAATTTGAAGTCTTGTATAACAGTCTTTAGTTTCTATTGCAAAATGTCAGGATATTATCTTCATACCTCAAATATTCAAAATTAATATTTTTTTTCAGCTTTAGTAAGGCCCAGTGGCCTACCAATGGTACAACATAAATATTAGAATGTACAAAACCACAATTCAGCAAACAAACATTATTCTAAACAAATTTTTACTAGTTTCAAGATCCATTGGTGTTTGGGTAGTTAAAAGCAAATTAATCTTATTAAGGCTATCTTGGTATTCAGTTTCTATTTAACTGATATAAGTTTATCTTTTCCTCGTTGGGAGTACGAAACAAAAGTCAGATTTCTTTTATAAACGATTTTGTTTACCACTGAAAGTAAAGCGAAAATGACTGTAATCCTGACAGTTTGTCATATATTTATGTATATTGAACATATATGTAAAAATATTTTCTTGTAGAATAACTCTTAAGAGCTGATACATGTAAAATAATAATAGAAAATGAAGTGAGACAATAAGCATATCGTCATACGAGCCACAGGAAAATGGGAGAGAGGAAAGGTCGAAAAGACAGAAGAAAGGAAAGAGAATGAAGAGGAAATTGAGATGCATTGAAGGAAAATTAAATCAGTATAAAGGAATTGTAGAAGGCAGATTAAAATACAAAAAACGCAGCTAAGAGAAGGAGATGGAAAATAAATGATACAAAATATTAGGTGATGGGAAAAAAGCGATTAAAACAGAAAGAACGCAAAAAAATAATAAAGAGCTAAACAGATTGCAGTAATTACGACGTTGAATTGGAATGTGACTCTGAAAGAGTGCAGAAAATAACAGTTAACGAGGCCATTAAGAACAAAAATTGATAAAGAAAATTGGCGCCAATATATAAGCGTAAATCACATCCAGAAAACTACATGAGGCCAAGATGCATGGCCCAATTTGGAATTTCTTTAATAACGGCACCCTGAAGTTCCCGGACTGATTGATCCAAATCCTATTTGCTCAGACTCTCGTGAACAGAAGTTGGAGTGAGTGACGATGGCCCGAGTTGGTTCCCTTGGAAGGGTTAGGCCAACTGTAGCTGACACTCAAGAATTTTCCCGACGTCCCATGGAATACCCTACTTGAAAAGGTAACGTAATAAGCTTTTATGGTTTTGCTTTGTTGATTTTTGTTTAAGTACAATTTTTGCCCAAAAAATATATGTAGTGTTTACAGGCCTCTACATAGATTTAATATTTACTTATATAAAACGTTAGTTTAGAACATGTGGATTGTGGACAAGATTTATGTAAATTCGATATTTGCACAAAGCTATTGTGAACAATAATTCATATAAATTTGATATCGATTTATATGAATCTTTGTCCAAATCATATGTGTCTTTAGGACGCGAATTTATTTTTATTTATAAACGATTGAGAATTTATAAAAAATTTGCTACCTATCAATATAATAAGTTTGAATAAATAAAACACGTTTGTAGTCAATTAGAATTAAAAAATAGTATTTTAAACGTTATGTGTGGTCACGGGTACTTACAAAAAGAATTACAATACATTAATGCAATTACTTAGTTCACCCTAATGAGGTAATATTCAGTTTTTAAATCATAATGAGGCAATTTTCAAAAAGATTATTTTTATTTTACTATTTAGTATAACGATTCAATACTCAGAGGACTGAAATATACCAAAACTAATAATTTTATAATTTAACTAGAAATCTTCGTTTTCCTTATGAAATATGTATTCCTAAATTACTTTACTCCTTGTAGAAAATGTTATCCATGATAAAGTTCTTTTCCTAAAATATCTTTCCTAGAATTCAAGTTTGATGAATATTAAGTAACCCCTTTAGTTCAAATATTGTATTGCGTGTCGAATAATCTCTCATAAAAATAGTGGATGATTTATTAACTCTTTTTAGATATGAAGCAGAATAAAATTTATTGAAAAAATATTCTGTTAAAACATTTTACACTAAAAACTAAATTGCGAACAGTGATCAATTATTGCAGATATGCCGGAACAATTAGACTTATGCAAATATCCTCAGAGCATTTTTCATTCGTTCATTTGCATATAGTATGCTAGAATTGTGATGAAACTTAGTTGTATTTCCGTTGGATCGATCAGACCCTGCATAATAATATTTGTTTTACCATAGCGAAATCTGGAAAAATTTAAGTAATTGTCTCTTTAAGGACTATCTATCAACACTGATGAATACTGCGCAAGGATTATGTTTTTCTGATGGATAGTTTTACATACACATATTTTGATAAAAGAGTAAATAAACAGATAAATCAATAATAGTCATTCTTAAACACGGTTAAGCGAGTATTTCAAAATCCAGATAAATGAAGACCATCTTCCCCCTTTATTAAAAGGAAATAAAAAGATCTATTAATAAATGAGTAAATATACAAACAATTCCTTGGCACAAAATCACTAAACACGACTAAATGAGTATTCAAAGTCACTCTAAATTAGGACAGACTGAATGTAAACGAAGATTTTTCCTTGAATCTTCGCAAGTATTCAAAAGTAATAATAATATATGAAAATCAATAATGAAAAATAAAAAAACAGTTCAAAAGAGATGAAACGAATAAGAGAGAAACCTTGGATGAACCTGTATCTCACATGAGGTACAGGAAGCTGGCATCCCCATATAACTTGATGTTTTGTTTGGGGGGGGGGGGGGCGGGGGTTGTTAGGGGGGGGGGAGGCCAATTATGAACTAAGGGAGCATTATAACGGCCGGAAACTCACGCACCTGTTTGACGATAAGGTGGCTCATTAGCCAGGGCAGATAGCGGTGCTGCCATATTTATGCGTCTATTCCCACCACTCACGCTTCTTTCTTTATGGCTCTAAACGTATAGAGCGGCTGCTGTGGAGTATTCTGAGATAAAGAATATATATATATGTATATATATATATATATATATATATATATATATATATATATATATATATATATGAGTCCGACTCACATCGAGATCGATCCCAGTGTGAGTTATCAATTTATTTCTGCTACACACATGACTGCGTTGATTACTCTCATACAAATATATTTACATACATCTACACAACCTTATTTTTAACCACTAATTCAGCAATCATTTTTTAAATGCGATTACGCGTTCGGTAACCTAATTAAAAAGCCTCGTTTTCGCTTCGTAATTATTGTGGAAAATGAGTTTGAATTTGCAGGATTGGCAAAAGACTGCAAACCACAGTGAGGTGAAATATACAGTGAGATTTCTAATAATTATTTTCTTAATATTGCGACTGGCTGTTAATGACATCAAGTAACAATTTACTATAATGAATTCTTATTTTCTTTATATTTGAACTGTCCATCGATGTAAAAATCTGTTGATCATTCAGTAGGATAAGGAAGTGTTATGGTATACAATTTGCCGGATATCTTCAGTCTACAGCAATATCCGGAAATATTTTTATATGTATATATACAAATGTTTATACACGTCTTTATATATATATATATATATATATATATATATATATATATATATAATATATATATATATATATATATATGTATATATATATATATATATATATATATATATATATATATATATATATATATATATATATATATATATATATTCGTTGAAACCATCATAAAAAAAGGGTCCCGAAAGATAATGTAATTCAACGACTTAAACAAATATCCCATTATAATTGAAAACTGCACGAATATTAACGTACGAAAAAGAGAAAATACATTATGGCATTGCATAACCAACACATCATATATATAAAGTTTTGAACTGACGAGACCAGGAAAAAATTTACTGATCCACGATCAGGTGGGCAGTTAATATTGCAAATAACAGAACTCAATTTGAATCCGTTGTTGAAACCCAATGATGAAATAGCCAGGCGTGAAATTAATCCTGGAACGCCTGCTCATATATATCAGTCAGCTGGACTGGGTGAATTTTGTGGGCGATATTCATTTCTGAAAATAAAACTAAATTGTTAACGTGTATATGGATGTGATGTTACCTGAGTGTAATTCTCGATTTCGCAAAGTATTTATTTAAAAGAAGCTAACAATTAATTTATGTCATTAAACAGAAACTGTTAGCAGAAAACATCTGTAACATGTTTTAAGGTGTATTGTTATAGAAGACGAAATTATGTGATGTAAATATATATATATATATATATATATATATATATATATATATATATATATATATATATATATATATATATAAATATATATATATATATATATATATATATATATATATATATATCTATATATATATATATATATATATATATATATATATATATATATATATATATATATATATATATATATATATATATATATATATATATATATGATATATATATCTGTGTGTGTGAGTGTGTGTCGTGTGCGCTCCTGCACACGGAGACAAAAGAAATTATTAATTAATTAAAAAAAAAAATTAAATAAATAAAATAAGTTACCTATCTGATATTCGCTACTGATCTCTGGACATTTGACATCAACTATGAAGAACAAAAAAATGTAAGAAAATAATATCAGTTTAGCTTAAAAACCGAGAACATTACGAAGTACACACTTCTGCAAAACACGAGACCCGGAAATTTCTCCTAATGAATAAATGCGATAAAAAAACCATTACAATTTATGATCCCAATTAGGAATGATTTGCTGAGTAAGAGGATTTCAAAATTGGGCCTCAATATTCGGTGGTGTATCACTCAGCAGGGTCCCCTGTATCATCCCAATCTGTGATTAAATTAACATTTTGAATAATGGTTCGCTTCGTCCTTTGCTATGCAAGGTCTTATCATGACATTATTGTGACATCATCATGACGTTATCACTACACAAGCACTATCTCCATTTCGAAGGGTAATGTAATGAATATTTTCCCCATTGGAAAACGACTGGATTAGCAGAGTTGATGTATTCATGTAGAAATGTTTGCGTGTATACGTGTGGATGCGTTTTCATATGCGTTTACAAAATGCTACATGAAAGAAATGAAAATTTAGGCATATCCCCCGTTGGCTTTGTGCTAAGACAATTATACAAATGATTTTCATACACACACATGTGTCTACGAAAATCATTTGTATTATTGTCTTAGCACGAAGACAGTGGGGATATGCCTAAATTTTCATTTCTTTTGTAGCATTTTGTAAACGCATATGACAACTCATACACACCCATACACGCAAATATACCGCAATGTACACATCAACCTCTGCTAATCCAGTCGTTTGCCAATGGGGAAAATATTCATCACATTTCACTTCGAAATGGAGATAGTGCTTGTGTATTGATAACGTCATGATGATGTCACACTGATGTAATGATAATGAAAATTGCACTCTTAATAAAATATTTTCCTTTATAGAAAATAACCAAATTATATTATGTTCTTACATGCCACCTATATAAAGAATTTACCTCTAATTATTCGTTCTTCGTCTTATCCATTTTGTATATTTTCATTTCTCTGATGATTTTCAAATGAAAACGGAACTTGATACTCGAATCAAAATGACCTGACTAAGAGCAATATAAAATTTCATTTCCATGATCAAGCAAATAAAAATAGTTCGTTCCCCTCACTCTTACTTTCGTGTTTTAACAGAATATTGAAACATGAGAGGAGTTTGTCAGGTTAAATTCACATAACGGCAATTTGTTGCTCTAACTGCACCAAATGCAACATTCAGGATATGAAATGACCAGAGGGCAATTATCAATTCATTTCCATTAGTGCTTGCACCAGAGTGAGACTTTTGCAGTTGGAAAATATTGTTATTGTGTATAGTTATGTATTTCTTCTTTGTTGTGTTTTATTCTAATTTTCGTTTAGAGTACCAATCGAAAAACAGAAACAAATACATTCCCTGAAGTGAAGCTGGAACGTAGAACCGAGTAATGATGTCACAAAATTAAGTTTTCCCTTTGTTTTGTTGGGGGGGTTGAGGGGACGGGGAGCCGGTCTTTAGATAGCATCACCCGGTGAACGTTTTCCCTCTTCTTCTTCTTCTTCTCGGTTGAAAGGAGGTGGATTTCATGAATTTAGATGACACTTTTAGGAGGCTAAAAGGCTGCCAGAAGTTGCGAGGAAGTGTAGTGGGAGGTTCTCAATACAGAAAGGACATTTTAGTAGGTAGAAGAGAGAGAGAGAGAGAGAGAGAGAGAGAGAGAGAGAGAGAGAGAGAGAGAGAGAGAGAGAGAGAAGTTAGGTAACTGAAAATACCTGAGAGAGAAATAAAACCAATTTTAAGGATTAATAAAATTTCTCTATATATTCAACAACTTGTACGTAGTAAAATCATACTTTTCCTTCTATTTATTTATTTATTTATTCATTTATCTATTTGTCTGTTTGTTTGTTCGTATCGATTTCCATTGATGTTAACAATTCTGCAACGGAATTCATATATACTTATAATGCAATCAATTAACCGTTACAAATCAAGAAATCAAGATTCCTTATGTATGCATTCCTGTATTAAATATACATTAGTCATCGTTTCTAATAAGATAATGGAGCCGATTTACTTAAATTAATTCCAGTATTTATTATCATCCTCTTAAAGAAAAACCATTTCAAAGAGAAGGGGATTCAGAGGTAACCCAAGACCCAGTTATCTAAATGTTCGCCGACCACAAACTGGTACTAGTAATACCGTGTTTCATTTCTCAGACAAGCTATTGTTTATGCATCCAAAGATATCATAATATCGTATATTCAAGAAGAGAAAAATCTATAGCATCTCAGAAAAGCTGGAATGTAAAATGTTCCTGTTGTCAAGATGGCGCTCATTCTTACCTGCGTTTATTCGAAACAAAAAAAAAATAATAATAATAATTTCCCCGCATGTCAAACTTTCGAAAAGACAGCGTTATAATGCACATATCACTAACACTTGAGCGAAGAAGACTTCCTATGAATTAATCAGGCTAAATATTAACTCCCTCGGTCCCAACTAGAAATGAGTAACTTTACAGGAATTAAAAAGTCAATATTACCACTTTTCGCTGCATAACTGAAATGTTGCTCTCATATCTGAATTAGCATAATACGTTACTGACGCTTCTGATATAAGAACTAGAAGGACGAAAATTCAACTAATAGAGCATGTGTTAATAGTTTGTTATCTCGTATAAAGTATCAAGAATAGTTTGGATACCTCATTAGTGAAGGGGTGAATTTTTATTGTGATTGGCGTTACATACCCCCTATAAGTACACACGCACTTATTATATATATATATATATATATATATATATTATATATATATATATATATATATATATATATTATATATATATATATATTCCAACAGGGTTCCAGCAAGACAACAGCTTACATGATCAGTTTATTAAAGAGACGTTTCGTGCCTCAAAACATTGGCACATCATCAGTCTGGAATAAAAATGTATTATTTTTAAAAAACAGTAAAATATTGTAAAAGGTACAATCCAAAAATATGAATTATTGAAAGAAGCTTATAAGTAATTCAAAAGACTACCTATCAGTTCAGAGAACAAGAGCAGATTGACTAGAAACGTGAGGACCGACCAAACTATACTTCAGAGCCGACCAACGGAACGGGGAGTGAGGCAGAGACGTAATTGTTTAAATTAGGCGATAGGTGTTTAATGTAAAGTGACTCAAGTGTTGTTAGAAAGGATGCTTGGTGTTGAATAGGTAAGGATAGAAAAAGTGTGTTTTTTCCATAGGAATCTTGCATTTTGAGGTATGTGTTCGAATACTCGAGAGTTCGGGATTCGATATCGTGGATCCTGTCCTATAGCTGAGTCCCATGTGACTATAATAACGGACTTGCAACAATTTCCGTGTTGAGCCAATATAAGTACCAAGGCATCTTGGGCATTCATTATAGATTACATTGGACAACATAAAATCTTGAAGCTTATCCTTGTAATTGAAGAGGCTACCTATCTTTTTTGGATTTACAGGGATTAGGGTTAGTCTTAGGAAACTTAATTCTTTTTCTATAATGTTTTTTATATTCAAGCGTAGTTTATCTGTGTGGATAAAGGGAATTGATGCGTACATATTAAGTTTAGGTACGTTGAAACTAGCAGGGGGTGGAGATACGTAATTAGAAACCATTTTATTAATAATATTAAGAACAAATTGCTGTGGATAGGAGTTAGCTGTAAAAAATTTCAGTAGGTACTCAATTTCATTATGGAAAGCAGACCAGTCAGACGTATATTTAAATGCTCTGTGTACCAACGTAATGACAGAGTTAGCTTTAAAGCCATAAAAACACGAACTGTAAAAATTATTTCCCAATCCAGTAAAAGTACTCTTGCGATATACACTAGTATTAAAACGTTGTTCACTCCTAGTAATTTTTACATCCAAGAAGGCTATTGAATTGTTGTTTTCAGTTTTTATGGTAAATTTCACGTTAGGATGAACAGTGTTGATATAATAAAAAAACTCGTAACATTGCCAACTGTGTTTAAACAGGGTAAAAGTATCATCAACGTACCTTCTATAAAATGATGGTTTAAAATTATCAGGGCAACTATGTAAAAAAATTTTCTTCAAGATGACTCATAAAAAAGTTAGCAAATAAAGGTCCTAACGTCTCTTTAATAAACTGATCATGTAAGCTGTTGTCTTGCTGGAACCCCTGTTGGAATGTGAGCTGTCTGCCCGCTGTCATTGTATTTCTTCCGCTGGGATGTTAAGTCTGCTGCTGTCTCTCCTGTTCTGCTCAGGATTCGTTTGAGGACCGTCCGCCACTTCGCCCAACTGCTTCAACCTAAGATATCCGTCAGAAGTCCTATCCCTTGCCAGGACCCTAGAAAATTATACCACCAAACACGAGAAGGCCAAATGTGATCTCGACTTTCTCCGCTTCTGCCAGCTTAGCCGTATATATCCGAAGTTCGTTCGCTTCAAGCTTTACAAGTCTTCGCTGAACACACCATATTTTACCGTGATGCCTTGGACGAATTGCTGTCAAGAGAGATCCATACCAAGTAACGTACCCTGGACGATTTACATGAGAAATGCAAGAAAACTCGAGAACAATTATTCCACTGTTATCCATGTTGGATCTGATTATTTTTAAAAAACTATTTACCAAAGAAAACTGTTTAATTTATTCATTGATAATGTACACACACGCCACCAAAGAAAGCTGAAAGCTTTAGGTATTTTTTACTCCTGATTTTAATGCGCGTTCTTGTATTTTTAATTTGTCAGACTACGTATTATCTAAGAGCGAAGAGTTTTTATTGTCTTTTGGCCTTGACTTTAGTATTCCATCTTACAGACCGAACTTTCCACATTTCTTTTTTCCTTTTGAGGTATTGTTCCAAAAAATTAAGAACTTCGGTCACGTAATTATGAGCTCCTTGCAACAAAAAACTCTCCTTGGCATTAATGATGTATACAAAAGCTGAAAACAAATTGGGCCCCGTTCTTTAGAAAAGAAGATATGGAAATCCTTAAAAAAAAACTTAGTAAAATAAAGACTTAATAATATGTAAACTGATAAGGGAAAAGGCGTGGTAATTCTTAATAGAGGTGATTATCTGAATAAAATGAACCTAATACTAGCTGATGATACCAAATTTAAATGTATAGGGGAACCCAACTTTGCAGATATCTACAAACGGGAGTGTAAAATAAACCGCTTTCTAAGAAAAAATTAAACAAGAAGGTATTATTAGCGATAAATGTTTACCAGGTAACTACTAGTTACCGGCTCCTCTTTCAGTATTCTCTATGGCTTGCCAAAAATTCATAAGGAAGGTACACCTTTAAGACCTATCATGTCAGCTTATAACAGCCCTTCGTTTAAGATATCCAAATTTATAGTTCAATTACTGACTGATTTCTCAAATTCACAATATGTTTTAAAAAATGGTTTTGAATTTCAACAACAATAATTCAACAAGATGGTGAACTAATTATGACTAGTTTTGACATCGAATCGTTGTTCACTAACGTTCCAGTTACAGAACCATAGACATTATTCTTAATAAAGTTTATGAGTGTATAGAAGAATTTCACGGTTTTAGCAGACACCTTTTTAAGACACTACTCGAACTTGCTGTCAGATTCGGCTTTCGTTTTTAACAAACAGCTTTACTCGCAGGTCGAGGGAGTTGCTATGGGATCACCGTTAGGAACCTTTATTTGCTAACTTTTTTATGAGTCATCTTGAAGAAAATTTTTTTACATAGTTGCCCTGATAATTTTAAACTAGCATTTTATAGAAGGTACGTTGATGATACTTTTACCCTGTTTAAACACAGTTGGCAATGTTACGAGTTTCTTGATTATATCAACACTGTTCATCCAAACGTAAAATTTACCATAGAAATTGAAAACAACAATTCAATATAGCCTTCTTGGATGTAAAAATTACTAGGAGTGAACAACGTTTTAATACTAGTGTATATCGCAAGAATACTTTTACTGGATTGGGAAATAATTTTTACAGTTCGTGTTTTTATGGCTTTAAAGCTAACTCTGTCATTACATTGGTACACAGAGCATTTAAATATACGTCTGACTGGTCTGCTTTCCATAATGAAATTGAGTACCTACTGAAATTTTTTACAGCTAACTCCTATCCACAGCAATTTGTTCTTAATATTATTAATAAAATGGTTTCTAATTACGTATCTCCACCCCTTGCTAGTTTCAACGTACCTAAACCTAATATGTACGCATCAATTCCATTTATCCACACAGATAAACTACGCTTGAATATAAAAAACATTATAGAAAAAGAATTAGGTTTCCGAAGACTAACCCTAATCCCTGTAAATCCAAAAAAGATAGGTAGCCTCTTCAATTACAAGGATAAGCTTCAAGATTTTATGTTGTCCAATGTAATCTATAAACATGAATGCCCAAGATGCCTTGGTACTTATAAATTGGCTCAACACGGCAAATATAGTCACGATTATAATCCGTTATTATAGTCACATGGGACTCAGCTATAGGACAGGATCCACGATATCGAATCCCGAACTCTCGAGTATTCGAACACATACCTCAAAATGCAAGATTCCTATGGAAAAAACACATTTTTCTATCCTTACCTCAACAACCCAAGCATCCTTTCTAACGACACTTGAGTCACTTTACAGTTAACACCTATCGCCTAATTTAAACAATTACGTCTCTGCCACTTCCCTTTCGTTGGCCTGAAGTATAGTTTGGTCGGTCCTCACGTTTCTAGTCAATCTGCTCTTGTTCTCTGAACTGATAGGTAGTCTTTTAATACTTATAAGCTTCTTTCAATAATTCATATTTTTGGATTGTACCTTTTACAATATTTTACTGTTTTTTTAAAAATAATACATTTTTATTCCAGACTGATGATGTGCCAATGTTTTGAGGCACGAAACGTCTCTTTAATAAACTGATCATGTAAGCTGTTGTCTTGCTGGAACCCCTGTTGGAATGTGTAGCTGTCTGCCCGCTGTCATTATATTTGTATATGTATATGTATATGTATATGTATGAGTAGATAAATATTAATTCTTCTCAATTACATCTTCATAAAAATATGTCTATGTATAGTGAATGCATTTTGAACAAACAATATATGAACATAATATCGTAAATTTCTTTGTCTATATAATCAATATAGATATTAAGAAATGTCTACAAATGTTGTATACGTCATCAATATATCTATTAAGAAAAAATATTTAAAAGATTGAGTTCCATGACGTACTTTGGAAGTAAACGTTTTACGTGTCATTATTTCCTGAAATTTCTCACAAAAATTAAATTAATTACAATTTCGGTGGTCAATTTTTCAAAAAGTACTTCATGCAAAAATAAAGAAAAAAATACGTGCCATAATATTCATAGACTCTTGGGTGTGCAATTGAAAATAGGTCATAGCTGACAAGTTGGGCGTCGTGAATATTTGATAACTTCTTATCCTGATTAACAAAGTTTGTGAAAGACTAAGCAATAGAGAGAGAGAGAGAGAGAGAGAGAGACCATATAACGATGAGGACTAAACATACTTTTTATAATAAACAGCTAAAAAAATTGTGATCATTATTTATTTATAATAATTAGTAAAATAAATTTATTAAAACTAGTCTCAATTCCTCCAATTAAAATTAGAACTATTTTGCATCCCATTACAATTTCGTGAAATTCTATAAAAATAGCTTTAATTTAAAAACTATATAGTAAAACAAAACATTTGTTAGAAAGAAAACTATAGTACAAGTAGGCTTAATATCCAAACTGACATTACAAGATTAGCAATACGGTCGATTTCACTTTACAGAAACGAGGAAACGCCTGAGGGCAAGATTAGTGATTTTTAAGCAGCCACACCTTGGAGGAGCACACACGTGGTCAACAGATGATTAATCCAGAAAACGATACATTTTGAAAAAACAAGGAGCCATATACAAATTACTACCATGAAATAAAAATAATTGTTCCCCCAAAAAATGAGTGAAAAGACGAAAACAGGATATAAAGATATTGAGCAATTTATACAATGAGATTTTTGGATAAACAGTGCATTTGAAGTCTGAGCTGTTTTAACTGAATACATATGTTGCTTAGTACGTACACATAAATTTTTACTTGATTAACCGACGTAAAAAGATGGGTAATCCTAACAAGGAATTTTGTAAATGATGTTACGGAACTATTCTTAATTTGCATATCTTTAATGGTATGTTATAAGAGAACACTACATTAACATTAAACGATTTTTAAGATATTGATTTTATGGTTTCAAATCCACGAAATAAGTCAAGATACGTACACTTTTAGGGTTTCTTTTTCAATACTAGCAACCCTATAAAACTTTTAGTGAGCTTTTTGATTACATAAATCAATTATATGGGGTGGGTAGCAGAGATCGTTTCCTATCTTTTTTATGTATTCTATTTCTTGGTCAAGATATTGTGGACTCGTGATACGCAAAGCACGTAAAAACATAGAAAAAATTGAAATTTTAATTTTAAGATGGTAGCCAGAATAAAAATGCACATATGTTAAATTATTTGTGGGTTTTCTATAAATACTGAAGTTACATTGGAAAGAATCTATGTATTAATACATCGAGGAAAGGGATGACATTGTTAATTTCAATTTCAACAGTAAATTTTATGGATGGCACTAAATTATTCAGTTTAGAAAATAAATTATTTACAGCGATACAAACAGGTAAGACTACTAAGAAGTCATCTACATATCAGTACCATTTTAAGGGGACAAGTTTGATATTCGGGAGGTGTTGTCTTTCAAAAAATTCAATATATAAGTTTGAAAGGAGAGGTGATAAAGGGTTACCCATGGCCATACCAAATATTTGTTGGTAATATTCTCCATTAAAAATAAATCTGCAATCACAAATACACGACTTAATCAATGAAATTATGTGACTAACGGACATAGGTAATTCATTCAATACAAGTTCATTACTTAAATATTCTAGCGCAGAATCAATAGCGACTTTAGTAAACAAGGAACATACATCAAAACTGACAAAGATATCACTAGGGTTCAGTACAATGTTATTTAATTTTTCCACAAGATCAAGAGAATTCCGGATGTGTGAATTAGATACAGTTCCAAGTAGCGGGGATAACAATTTAGTAATATATTTAGATAGTTTATAAGTAATTGATTCTACAGTACTAATAATTGGGCGCATAGGTCTGATTTCCATATGAGTTTTAACTAGGCCATATAAATAAGGTAATGAGGGACACTTTACAGTTGATTTACACAAGAGTTCTTTTTTATCTCTAAGAATTTGTTTGATATTGATGTTAAAGTTTGTTATTACTTGGTCCAACGTATTTTTTGTGAGTTGTTTCATCTTCTAATAAAGTATGCATGCGTGATATGTAGTCAGTTTTGTCCAGAACTACTAAACTATTGGATTTATCAGCCTCAGTAATGTGTAAGCTATTATTATTCATCAATTCTTTTAAACTTTTTCTGTAGCGAGCGGGGAAGTTATTTTCATGATAGGCATGC
>NC_087200.1:212025730-212050730 GCF_015104395.2 Macrobrachium nipponense
TACCTTTGAAATGATCTGGAATAAAGCACTTGTGCCTCTTTATAGTCTCCTATATTACCTGAAGTCCCGTAAAGATTCATCTCTCACTTTCAGTAATAAAAATATCTTTATCTGCTCTTTGAAGTGATTTCAGTGAAATTCATTACCTTAATGGGATGATACGCAAATAATCACCCGCTGGGAAAAAATTTATCTAACAAAATGAGGTAGTCACGAATAAATCTATGTATGGAAAGCTCAGAGTTTAATAATAATAATAATAATAATAATAATATAATAATAATAATAATAATAATAATAATAATAATAATATAATAATAATAATAATAATAATAAACAATAATAATAATAATAATAATAATAATAATAATAATAATAATAATAATAATCATGACAATAATGCCCCTGGGACATTTGCAATATACTCTTAAAAACAAATACATGAAAAACACTAATATTTGTTAATACTTAGTAAAAGCTCTAGATTATTTTGAGCTTAGTTTAATTTAATCATTTAGAATAAGCATGTAAGGTAAAACTAAATTTCTTTTTACATGAATTTAATTTTTACCTAGAAAGCTCATTCCAAATTATACAACTCAACTCCTAAATGGTACAATTAATTTAGAATAATTTAGAGTTTTTTTAAAGGATTTTTCAGTTAATATTGGCGTCCCAACCACTGAAGAATCAATGAAAAGGGAACATCATCTGGAAAGTTATAATAAAGAATTTCGAGGGAGACTCGAATCTAAATCTCACGGAGGGGGAATTGACTCTCTGGTCTTTAAATTTAACCGAAAATGAGAATGAAATGAGATTCACTGAAAGGGTGGGAAAGTTGAAGCTCTCTCTCTCTCTCTGTTGATGTATCTCAGCCAATGAGTATCTTCGCACGGTTCCGATGCACTTACGCTTTTGTATGTGTATCTGTGTATCTGTGTGGATGTTTATGCCTGTGACAGTATGTGAGTGTATGTGTGTGATTGTGTAATTGTATTTGCGGTTACGAGTTTCTTAAAACGGACTTGTATGAACCCAGAATTACAAAAATAAAAAGAAATGTTCATTGTGTTTTACACAAATATTTAAAAAACAAAATTTCAAAACATTCCTACTAACCTAAATGGTTATATTTACCAATTCTCCACTGTTAGGACCACAAAGGTTGACCTTCATTACAAAAGAAAATATTTATTTGATGTTTCATAAGCAAACTGAAGGTACCCGTAACCTCAATGATAGTAAAGACTTCAGGATAGAGAAACGAGCAGCCTATTAATTAGCACTGGATTGTTTAATGAAGGGGCTCGTCCTTATGCTTTGCAGATGCAGAAGTACGACCAGTAATCGTCCACATTTGTTGAAGGGATGTAATATGCAATAAGATTCAATAATGATGACTAATGAACAAGTTTTCGGGACAAAACATAATGTTGTGTCCCACTTTCCTATTATTAAATAAATTTGATTTGCCCTAACCACAAAATAATTTTTTTTCAAGGAATGTACATTCTCAGAAAATAACTTTGATAAGGAGAAGCAAAGTATTAGCAAGAAAACGTGGCATGTAAAATTTAAAAGACAAATTTAAGACCTACTAAAAAAATATTCTTTTTACCATAAAAGGCATAAGCATTAAGACTTGAACATGAAAAAAACTCAAGATCTATTCGAAAGGTCCTTAAGAAACACGGTGGTATACTACTGGTTATGTCCTGTAGGTGGTAACTGGCCTTACAATAACGTAGGGAACAGTTCCTACAAATCTGAGTGAGAAATTTCTCACGTTACCACCAAGAAAGGGCAATTCTCACCTGCTTTAAACTGCAGTAAGGAACCTGACTAACTAAGAAAGATATTGCAAATGATGCTAAAATACAGCATCAACCTTCAGATGACTTGCATCTTTTACTCATGGAAGGCACCCTTATAACAAGCATAAGCCTACCTTGAAGACATCAAGCGAAATCGTCCTCCTCCCACCTTCGAGAATATGTCTGAAGCGGGAACCACAAATATGAGAAATTTTCTCAGCCGTGAAAACTCAGTCGAAGCCTTCAACAAAAAATAACTAATAACACCAGTAATGTCAACACTGAGAACATTTTTAACTCGAAACCATCGATACACGAAATAATATCAATCACAAGAAGAAATTCGGGAAGAAACCAGTGCACCTTCAGACAGGGACCGCGGAGCGACTACCAGAGTATACTGTAAGTTGGTAGAGGCATGAGTCTTGTTACTTAAACTATATAGATGTTATTATTATTATTTTTTTTTCTCTCTCTATCACAGTCTTCCAATTCAACTGGGTGGTATTTACAGTGTGGGGTTCCGGGTTGCATCATGCCTCCTTAGGAGTCCATCACTTTTTCTTACTATGTGCGCCGTTTCTAGGATCACACTCTTCTGCATGAGTCCTGGAGCTACTTCACCTCTAATTTTTTCTAGAATCCTTTTCAGGGATCTTGGATCGTTCCTAGTGCTCCTATGATTATGGGAACATCAATTTCCATGGTATATCCCATATCCTTCTTATTTTCTATTTTCAGATCTTGATACTTATCCATTTTTTCCCTCTCTTTCTCTTCACCTCTGGTGTCCCATGGTATTGTGACATCAATGAGTGATACTTTCTTCTTGACTTTGTCAATCAACGTCACGTCTGGTCTATTTGCACTATCACCCTATCTGTTCTGATACCATAGTCCAGAGGATCTTTGCCTGATCGTTCTCTATCACTCCTTCAGGTTGGTGCAAGTGCCGGGCATTCGCTTGCTATTTGGTTTATGGTTTCATTTTTCGTATTGCACTTCGTATTGTGGCGGTTTGGAAGTGGGTTAGGTCGTCAATGGACTAGTTAATTCAAGTTAAGCAACATTGGGGCTGGTCAGTCGTTGGATGGGTGACCGCTCTCCTCGGCGTTGATTCCTTGGGAAAGGATCTTTACCATAATTTCCTCAGCTGTAAATGAGTACCTATCCCTGATGGGGTGAGGGTCCAGCTATGGGTTAAATAGCAAACTCAGCAAATGATGTAAAAACATGAAGGGATAAACGACAACGACGTAAATGGAACCTCTGGCAACAGAGGAGCTTCGTCCGGCAACCAGGTATTCAACCCAATTCAAGGGGAAGACGGTCAGGTACTTGGAGGTCGTCATCCAGCAACTGACCTCCACAACGATTATTATTATTATTATTATTATTATTATTATTATTATTATTATTATTATTATTATTATTATTATTATTATTACTAAAAGTAATGGCTACTTCAGCAGTGTTACACTTGTAGAGATTCTTCTCTGTTTCGCATAATAGAGAAGAATCTCTACAAGTGTAACGCTGCTGAAGTAGCCATTACTTTTAATAAAGTATGCTTGGAAGAGGGTCTTCTTCCTAAGTACACTATTATATTATTATTATTATTATTATTATTATTATTATTATTATTATTATTATTATTATTGCAATAAGCATCCATCTATAATTTATTAATGGTAAATAAATAGCATAACTTGCTGTTAAGCTTTTGGTTAAAGATGACCATTACTTTGCAACTAACGCCCATTCAAAATAATGAAATGATTATGAATACTCTATAAGTTGTCACTCCAGTTCATTGTAAATGACACTTGACCTTTCCATGGGACACGTGGGGTTCTCCCCCGCCTTTGTAACTATATAATTCTATTATCTGTTTTCTTCCGTGGCCAACTTTGAAGCCTCCATAGTCACTTCACTGAAATATTTTTTTTTCTTTATCTTCCTCGACCGACAAAAAATATATAAGGTTTTGTCTCATAATTCTTGATGCTAAACTGCCAAGGAAAATTAAGTTTTATAATTAACATTTGGAAACATCTACTTTGTCATACAATCTATATATATATATATATATATATATATAATATATATATATATATATATATATATATATATATATATATATATATATATAATCAGGAGCCCCCACGGATGATACGATTCCTGCTACAGACGGAATTCCTGACGTTCATCCCCAGGCACACCACTGTGGCGCTCGCACAAGAGAATCCCCGTGACCTTCGAGGCGAGATCCACGGCTTCGCCCAAGACGGCCCGACTAATGAGAATGCAACTCTAGGTCCGTGCCGCTATAAATACCGTTCCGCAAACTTTCTTGCTACAGTCTCTTCAACCGACTCGTCCGAAGATGACCTACGAGAAGGTCGAAACGTCACGTAATACCAGCTATACCAGCACCAACACCAGCCCTTAATCCAAAGACGACCCTGGCCCGAACTGAACTACGCTTACGGAATAATACCGGCACTGACGGACGACCCCTGCTTGACCTGGACCTGATATCCTGTTCTAATAAAAGATTCCTTCAGCATTTACAATTTTTGAAAATTCCCAATATGAATATTGGCCAGTTACTCAGAAACATCGCTGAGCCTGAGAAGCGAATTGTAAGGAAAATAGAAAAAACAATATATAAAATCAACTCGCTTAATTCTGCCATCCTTTTTAACAGTATTTGCCTAAAAGAGGGTCTTCTACCAAATTATTATTATTATTATTATTATTATTATTATTATTATTATTATTCCGAAAATTATCCCTATTCATATGTAACAAAACAGAGGGAATACTGGCTTGAAATGCAAGCTTCCAGTGAATATGGCGTTCGTTACACACGTAACAGAGGATAAGAGGAAATACAGAATGAAGACATCAGATATTGGAAAAGTGAAAAATGAAAAAAAAAACTAATAGCATACTAGATTGACAATGATAAAAGGAGAGAAAAGGCTGTATTTGGAAATATAAATGAAAGTGCAACATCAAAGTGAACAAATACAGAATTACCGTGGGACATTGCATAAATGAACATATGAGAGCGAGAGGAGAGAGGAGAGAGAGGAGAGGGAGAGACAGAGAGAGAGAGAGAACTTACCTTACAGACCTTACATCTTGTTTGGGTTGCCCCAGATCCCTCGGTGTAAGGCAACTCTAATGTCTACCAGAGAGTTGCTAGTGCATCTTCCGGTATATTTTGCATCTTCCAATCTTGGATGGTCTGGGATGCAGCTTAGATATTTGCCGAGCTTATTCTTAAACACATCTGCGCTCACTCCTGATATATTCCTCAGATGAGCTGGCAATGCATTGAATTGACGCTGCATTGTCCATGCTTGTGCGTAGTGGATTAATGTCCTGTGTGCTTTCCTTATTTTTCCTGGTATAGTTTTGGGCACTATTAATCTACCTCTGCTTGCTCTTTCTGATATTTTTAGCTCCATGATGTTTTCAGCTATTCCTTCTATCTGTTTCCATGCCTGAATTATCATGTAGCGTTCTCTTCTCCTTTCTAGACTATAAAATTTTTAATGATTGTAGTCTTTCCCAGTAGTCAAGATCCTTACTTCTTCTATTTCTAGCTGTAAAGGACCTTTGTATACTCTCGTTTTTGTGCAATATCCTTTTGATAGTGTGGGTACCATATCATATTGCAATATTCAAGTGGACTACGACCATACGTTTTATAAAGCATAACATGTTCCAATTCAACATCACACCAAGGTCTTTAACTTCTTCCTTATTTTGTGATTGTCTCATTATTAGGTCCCATATATGCATATAGCTTTCCTTTTCTATCTCCATAATTTATTGATTCAAATTTATCAGAGTTAAATACCATCCTATTTACCTCTGCCCATTCATATACTTTGTTAAGGTCTCTTTGTAGCGCGTTCCTATCTTTATCACAAGTAATTTCTCTACTCAATCTTGTGTCATCGGCGAAACTAAGCACTACCGAGTCCTTAACATTACTGTATATGTCTTCAATCATAATAACAAACTGCAATGCAGCTAGCGCCGTACCTTGTGGCACACCAGATATTACCTTAGCTTCATCTGATTTCTCATCGTTTGCAATAAACTATCTGTTTTCTGATGTGTACAAAATTTTTTAACCATCTTCCTACTTTATCCACTATATTGTTTTCTAATTTTCTTCGCTACTATATTGTGTGTGTGTGAGAGAGAGAGAGAGAGAGAGAGAGAGAGAGAGAGAGAGAGAGAGAGAGAGAGCATTGACTCTTCGAGAAGACTTTTCGAAGTTTGTGTCACACTCTCCAATCAGAAAGAAACTTTGGCTCAAGCAAAGAGATACAACTCAGGGAAGGGAAAAAATGGCCTCTTGTTACGACAGTTTCTCAACTGTGTTTACTCTCTCTCTCTCTCTCTCTCTCTCTCTCGTCTCTCTCTCACTCTCTCTCATCTATTTTCATTTACCCTCTAGGTATGATAGAGATATATTAATGAAGTAAACAGAATTCTTTTAAAGAAATGATGAGAAATTTATGTGAATAAATATATGCAATTACGACGTTTTCTTCAGGTAAGTAAATAACTAGTTTCAATTACTTAAATGCACAAAATTGTAGCACATGATAAAACTGGTTGTGTGTGTGTGTGCGTAAGCACAAGGATATGTATACGTTAGCCAGTAAACTCCCTGTCTTAGTCTTCTAATTTTAAATTCAGACACCAGGGAAAAAGAGATTCATCAATATTTCCAGCGGAAATTCTCGAAATAGCGAGACCTCTTTTGAAAACATCGACACAATTCTCGTATTCATGAGACGGGCGAGGAATCTAGGATTATACTAATTCTCTCGTTTTCCGTTTCCTACAATATTTGGCGATGCTGAATAATTATTTGTAGGAGAGGTGGATGGCTTTTCTAAGGAACACCTAATATAGAAAGACGACTGTTTTTTCTCTAAAGGAATAAGTAGTTTAAAAAAATATCACAAACTTGTCAACCTTAAGTTTTGTTCTTCGTTGATCTATTGGTTCTTAGGCATGATACATTCTTCAGGCGAAGATGCAGTGCAATGTTACACCAATGCAATTCTCCTTTGTTGTATAATTTACTGCCATTTTTATCTATGTTTCTATTTTATTAATTTGTTAGTTTATTTTTTCATTCTAATTATTGAGCTCCTCTGTACTTCCCATTACCTCCTGTTACTTTCTTTCATATAAGCAGCATATTCTTTGGAGGCGTTAATTTCAAATAGATGGCCCCTATGGGTTTGCTCCGTAGAAATAATAATAATAATAATACTAACAACATTATCAATGAAGACCAGTTAAACTCACTTAGAAAAAAATCTTACTTAACATTGAGTATATTTTATCTTTAACCACCGCAAAGTTAAATGCTCTTTCTATGAACAGAATTGATAAGAAAATTCTTTGCCAAGTAAACTCACTTAGAAACTACTCCACTTGTCTTTAAATATAATTTTTCCTTAATCCCAGCATTTTATTTAGTAAAAAATAGTTATCATTTAGGAATTATTCGCAAAACTGAATTATAGAATAGTGACGAATATCAATACCTTTTTCTATTTTTATTTAATGAAAATACAACAAATAAAGACTTAAAATATTCACCAGTTAACTACCACGACTTGGAGAGCCATATCATATTCGTGATAAACACTACGAAGGCCTAAGTGGTGGGAAGTAGCGCGTAGCTAATTCCCACCATCGCTATTTACCCAGTTGATGAGAAGGATTAGAAGCAAACATTAATGCAATATTCATGTCATAATTCAGTGTTCAGGGGTCAGGATTTCCATATCGCCAATTTATTAGGAAATTTTTTTATTGCTCTCTCGTTTCCTCTGTAAGTACTACGCATTCGGTTTACAGGGCTACCGTGATAGGAAGGAATGTTTGCTGTTTTGTAGGATTTTTAGGGGTGGGTGGGATTTGTGTGCGAAGGGGTTGTCATAAAATTTATGAAAACGCGATGAGTATACCAATGGAAAAAATTTGCATATTTGCAGTTCGTTCTCTTTCTGTTGATAATTGTAATAGAATAATTACTGTTTTCATATTGTTTTTGTTTAATAGTAATTCTTTCTTGTTATAAGTGTGTGATTGCTTGTTATAACATATGATAGCTTTCTTTATATTTCACTGTAGAATATTAGTTAGAACAGTTATGAAAGATTTCCGATCTGTATGAATTTCAAAAAAGTATTTCAAAAGTACGAAATTCACCATAACGAACACTGAATAGTTCTATCATTCATTCCTTTTCATGGACCCAGTTCAAACACCCATTCGATTCTGAAAAAAGATTCACGATAATGGAAGAATCATTAAGTGTAGTTGCAGTTTGAATGTTCTCTGTGGAAGGGGATATAATCCGGACTAGTGAATGATGACCCGAACTTTGATGAACGATGCAAATCCTGATCCACTGGTACGCGGGCGAAACGGGATCCCCTCTTTGAAAAGAGGAAGGGATTGCACTCTGTCAGTTGCCGTTCAGATATCCATTGTTAGTGATGAAGTATTTTGAATGCCCAGACTTTTAAATGCTTGATTGACGTTGAGGCCTAATTAGTCGCCTCAATGAACATATCAGATTTATGGACGGGGGTTAGGGGCTGAGTGGGTATTTCTGTTGATCCATTTGAGATTAGGTTTCCTGGCGAAAATAAAAGTTTTTTTTTTCATTTTAATTCTTCAAATGAAAATAATAAGAATATAATATCTAAAAAATCGTGTATTACCTCTGTTGTACTGTCAATTAATTCAGTTACAAATTAGAGTAATTATAAGTTCATCCCTTTATATTTTATTTTTATGTATCTGTCTGTTTTCCCATTATTTCTTAACGATATTCTGCTATGTGTTTCAAAAGAACACCAAAATATTATCGGGAAGCCTCAATATAAAGTGGTTGGTCACCGTGGGCTTCTTGTACATAAACAAGATTCATAATAAGAATAATAATAATAAGTAATAATAATAATAATAATAATAATAATAATACAAAGTACACGAGAGGGGACTAAACAACACAATAGAAGATGTAAAACAGAGGCTTAAGGCCAAAGCACATAAGATCCAACGGTACATGAACAGGAATAAGAGATACCAACAGAACAAACTATTCGGAACCAACCAGAAAAGACTATACAGCCAACTAAGAGGGGAAGACAACCACCCAGAAATTCCTGAAGCCGAACCAAGTAAGAGACTCTGGGAAAACATATGGAGCAATCCGGTATCACACAACAAACATGCAACATGGCTCCAGGAAGTCAAGGAAGAAGAAACAGGGAGAATAAAACAAAGATTCACAGAGATCACGACAGACACAGTCAAACACCAACTAAAGAAAATGCCAAACTGGAAAGCCCCAGGTCCCGATGAAGTCCATGGATACTGGCTCAAAAACTTCAAGGCCCTACACCCACGAATAGCAGAACAACTCCAGCATTGTATCTCAAATCACCAAGCACCCAAATGGATGACCACAGGAAGAACATCCTTAGTACAAAAAGACAAGAGTAAGGGAAATATAGCCAGTAACTACAGGCCTATCACCTGCCTACCAATAATGTGGAAGTTACTAACAGGTATCATCAGTGAAAGGCTATATAACTACCTAGAGGAGACAAACACCATCCCCCACCAACAGAAAGGCTGCAAAAGGAAGTGTAGGGGCACAAAAGACCAGCTCCTGATAGACAAAATGGTAATGAAGAACAGTAGGAGAAGGAAAACCAACCTAAGCATGGCATGGATAGACTATAAGAAAGCCTTCGACATGATACCACACACATGGCTAATAGAATGCCTGAAAATATATGGGGCAGAGGAAAATACCATCAGCTTCCTCAAAAAATACAATGCGCAACTGGAATACAATACTTACAAGCTCTGGAATAAGACTAGCAGAGGTTAATATCAGGAGAGGGATCTTCCAGGGCGACTCACTGTCCCCATTACTCTTCGTAGTAGCCATGATTCCCATGACAAAAGTACTACAGAAGATGGATGCCTGGTACCAACTTAAGAAAAGAGGCAACAGAATCAACCATCTGATGTTCATGGACGACATTAAGCTGTATGGTAAGAGCATCAAGGAAATAGATACCCTAATCCAGACTGTAAGGATTGTATCTGGGGACATCAGGATGGAGTTTGGAATAGAAAAATGCGCCTTAGTCAACATACAAAAGGCAAAGTAACGAGAACTGAAGGGATAAAGCTACCAGATGGGAGCAACCTCAAACACATAGATGAGACAGGATACAAATACCTGGGAATAATGGAAGGAGGAGATATAAAACACCAAAAGATAAGGAACACGATCAGGAAAGAATATATGCAGAGACTCAAGGCGATACTTAAGTCAAAACTCAACGCCGGAAATATGATAAAAGCCATAAACACATGGGCAGTGCCAGTAATCAGATACAGCGCAGGAATAGTCGAATGGACGAAGGCAGAACTCCGCAGCATAGATCAGAAAACCAGGAAACATATGACAACAATACACAAAGCACTACACCCAAGAGCAAATACGGACAGACTATACATAACACGAAAGGAAGGAGGGAGAGGACTACTAAGTATAGAGGACTGTGTCAACATCGAAAACAGAGCACTGGGGCAATATCTGAAAACCAGTGAAGACGAGTGGCTAAAGAAGTGCATGGGAAGAAGGACTAATAAAAGTAGACGAAGACCCAGAAATATACAGAGACAGGAGAAAGACAGACAGAACAGAGGACTGGCACAACAAACCAATGCACGGACAATATATGAGGCAGACTAAAGAACTAGCCAGCGATGACAATTGGCAATGGCTACAGAGGGGAGAGCTAAAGAAGGAAACTGAAGGAATGATAACAGCGGCACAAGATCAGGCCCTAAGAACCAGATATGTTCAAAGAACGATAGACGGAAATAACATCTCCTCCCATATGTAGGAGGTGCAATACGAAAAATGAAACCATAAACCACATAGCAAGCGAATGCCCGGCACTTGCACAGAACCAGTACAAAAAGAGGCATGATTCAGTGGCAAAAGCCCTCCACTGGAGCCTGTGCAAGAAACATCAGCTACCTAGCAGTAATAAGTGGTACGAGCACCAACCTGAAGGAGTGATAGAAAACGATCAGGCAAAGATCCTCTGGGACTATGGTATCAGAACGGATAGGGTGATACGTGCAAACAGACCAGACGTGACGTTGATTGACAAAGTCAAGAACAAAGTATCACTCATTGATGTCGCAATACCATGGGACACCAGAGTTGAAGAGAAAGAGAGGGAAAAAATGGATAAGTATCAAGATCTGAAAATAGAAATAAGAAGGATATGGGATATGCCAGTGGAAATCGTACCCATAATCATAGGAGCACTAGGCACGATCCCAAGATCCCTGAAAAGGAATCTAGAAAAACTAGAGGCTGAAGTAGCTCTAGGACTCATGCAGAAGAGTGTGATCCTAGAAACGGCACACATAGTAAGAAAAGTGATGGACTCCTAAGGAGGCAGGATGCAACCCGGAACCCCACACTATAAATACGACCCAGTCGAATTGGAGGACTGTGATAGAGCAAAAAAAAAAAAAAAAAAAAAAAAATAATAATAATAATAATAATTATGATCCCTGAAGCCTCCCTCTTTTCTATTCCATCCACTTGACTGGCCGTTTCTTTGTTACTACTGAGAGCTGGGACTTTCATCTTACGGTCTTACTTTCTTCTTATGCTGAATTTTTCGTGGAAGGTATTTGGACAGCAAGGGATGGGCTGTGACCTCTAGGGTGTATGCTTGGCCGAATTTGTGGATAATAATAATAATAATACGTTATCTATTATTCTTTTGTTCTTACTGCTGGGTTGGTGGAATGAAATTGTGGTGGCTGTTACGCTTTTCCCATCAGAATTTACCACGGTCAAAAGCTCATATAAAGCTTTGGAAAAACATAAAACGTATCCTTATCATTGCAAAACTGTAACCATTCCCATTTACTGGGAACACAAAAGAAATACAAAAATTTGGGGCATCATTTTATATTTAGGTTACCACACCCGTAAAGCAAAACATAATTTCATTTTATTGTTGAACGTATGAAGTCACTCGCATATAAATATTTCCATCAGTGGGATTCATTTTCATTTATTTGGGAAATGTGAGGTCTACCTTTTTAATAAGTTCTCGTTGATAGGAATTCTGCCATGAATTGGGTAAAACATTTTTAAAACTTTTTCTACTCGTTGATGGATAATTTGTTAATGTTATTTTCAAAATATCTTATTTACAGTTCACGATGCATTTTCGAGAATAAACTACAGAGTTTTCTTATCATCAAGGAACACATCGAGACTCTTTAAATGTTTTGGCTATGTTTTTGTGTGTGTATGCGTGCGCGTGTGTGTATGTATGTTTGTGTGTGTGCGTGAGAGAGAGAGAGAGAGAGCAAGAGAGAGTTACACCAAAGAAGGAAAAATAGTTGGTATGAGCGTGTTTGTGTGTGTGAAAAATGTTATGTGTTTATATTTCTATGTATGGTGTATGAGAGAGAGCTTAAAAAAAAGGCAAATAGCCGCCGTTTCTGTGTGTGTGTGTAAGTTTATGTGTGCGCGTGAGAGAGAAAGACAGACAAAAAGACAAAAATACAATCAAGAAGGAAAAATACCCGCCACATGTGTGCTGTGTGTGCGTGCTGTGTGCATATGTGTGTGCGTGTGTGTGTGTGTGTGTGTATGTGTGTGTGTGTGTAGTGTGTGTGTGTGTGAGAGAGAGAGAGAGAGAGAGAGAGAGAGAGAGAGAGAGAGAGAGAGAGAGAGAGAGAGATAACGCTCCAGCAGGAAAAATCGACGTAATAGGTCAGATATGTTTTTGTCTTTTCCTCAGCTGAAACGTCGAGAGTTGTCACAAGAGGTATCACTCTCAATTCAGTTTCGAAATCCAGAGGGCAAAACGAGAGAGCATATGGCACATGTGGTATATAAACATGATGGTTTGGCGTGATTCCATCATGTTATCTTTTTATTTTGGAAAATTCTGTTTTATTTTTGTAATATTCTATAGATTTTACAATCATAAGAGTTTTACAATGATATTTTCCTAATCTTATTTAAGTATGTTCATTCAAACTATCTTAGAAAAGAAAATTAGATGCTATTATTAATGCATACTTTTAGGAAAATGGCCAAACCTCATGGAAGTTAAATATTCTGTTTACCCTAGAAAGAAACCTAGGATTAATATTAATCTGCAATATGAATATATTATAGATTCATCTTCCACCTTTCATTATATAAAAACAAATATTCCTTGTTGTTACTGCGTCTTCAGACAATTCAGTCAAGCCTTTATGTTCCATTTTCGCAAATAAACTTACAAAGTAAACTGTGCAGAAAGCATAAGAGAAAGAGTTGAAGTACTGAATAATTTTGAACATCTGCTGCACCGAGATCTGTTTGATAAGACCTGCTTCCAGAATTTCACTATTTCATTTAAAAATGCTTATAGATAAAGTAAGTTTGCTCTCCCTTGAATAACGGTTTAGTTTTCTTTTTTTTTTTTTTATTCCAAGCAACACATATATCTCTTCTTAGTTTTTGTATAAAAGCCCTGCCCTCTGTCCGTTGTCCTCTTTTTGAGATCCAGACCTCCAATATACTCTTCCATGCCATCGTCCCTCGTTCCTGGAAAAACCCTTTTCCGAAAAAGGAAGGTTTATCTGTCTCGACATCAACGCTTTCCTTTAGCTTTTCGTATGGCACATATATCTGATCTGCCCTCCTCGGAATGGCTGGAAAATGTTTCAATTCGTCTCCTATTTCGTTGGGCGTCTTTTCCATCGTCCTACCGAACTCTTTTCGCTGCAGAACATCTTGGAATTTGTGTCAGTCTAAACACTGGTTCGTTTTCACCAGTAAGGTTTTCAGTTCTTCTCTGTAACTTGATTTTTGTCTGAGTTTTAGAATAAACAGCTAAAGAACTGTAGATATTATTACCAGTCATTTCACTTGAATTATCTTCTATATACGCTCGAATTACTTCCTTCTCCAATACATTTAAATTAGCGATATCTCAAAGATACGGCTTACATTTTTTAATACTAAGATTCCTGGCAGTAATTCCGTAAATCACTTAAATTTGCTGGTTTGTCTTCTGAAAAAAGGGATTGTGAGTTTTTTCTCTATTTGTTTGGATTTAATTTAAAATGAAATTATATATTAAATGAAATCTTAGTGTCATCTAAAAAACCCTCGGTTTACGTACCTAAGAAGCAAGAAAATAAAGCAAAATAAGAGAAGAATGAGAAAGGATAATCATTAAACCCGAGCGAAAAAGAAGAGAGATTATGAGAATCTGGAATTGTAAAAGAAAAAAAAGAAGTTTCGACATTTTGCAGCCTGAACCTTGCAGCCAGAGGATTAGAAATTATCAGAGATTAATTTTTTATACGCTGCTGGACGCATGATGTTAAAGGCCACCTGGTAAAAAGCTTGATTATCCAAATAAGCTCGAGAATCATTAATAAAAAAAGTGATGAATTCAATAAGGCAAAGCATGCCATTATACTTTATGTATTTATGTATGTAATAAAATGTATTTACAAGTAAGCTCTTTCCGTTAACTGGAGCTTGTACAGAAAATAAGAAACATTTCATATTACGATCATCTTAAGACTACGAAGAAGAATTCTTCTAAATAATCCGATTCATATACGCATGCGCAAGAAGTCTCTGGGTTTCTACGGGATATATAAAATAATCCCTCATCTTGCGTCTAATGAAGTTTGTTTTCCAGTAAGTAAATTATAAAGAACTCTTTGACGATATCCATAGATCAGGGACTATAAATCATGCAGTCTTTATTCTCGGCGTTTGAGAAAACTGAGTAATAGCCTTAGTCGAGGTAATCAGCTTCGCAAACTCAATTACTCGGGTAATTTGATTTCCGATAAGAAAAAAGATTTCATTTGTATTTTCCTTCACTTACGCTTTTGATAAAAGCTTCATCTCTCCTGCTTTGGACATTATACGAGCAAGAGATATTAATTTAAAATTGGAAATCATCTATAATGATATAATCATATTCCTGTAGAGAAATAAATCTCTCATTTAAGGTTTGACAAAATATATATAATGAGATCAAGTATATAAAAATCAATCATAGTCTTATTAAATATAAACAAAAATTAAGTAAAACCTAAGAGTTTCGTACAAATTGCGAAAAAACAGATTTATGTTTTGCGAGACTTGAGATACGGCAATTAACTTCTTTATGGCCATAGCAATAGTTCAGTCTCGATCCATATTTGCCTTAAGCTGTAATGAAAGTTTATATTCCATCTCACAGATGGCGCTCAATTCAGTCACATAGAAGGAGGAGAGAATCATATTTGATCACTTAATTATTTCTTAGAAAGGGTTTTGGTGTCCCTTCATAATTTTCTAATAATTCTCATTACAGTATTTGCTCATTTTTGTTACCTTTAAATAATATATAACTAACAATCAAAGAAATCATAGTTCGTTCCTATTCTGGGTAATATTTAAATATACATTGCTAATATATACTTCTCCTTATAAACAATTTATTCCCTGAAGTATGATTTTATTGTAAATGAAACGGTTTTAAACGATTTCTACATAAATATGAGCGTGTGTGTTCCACACTTTTCCAGATAGAGAAGGGTTGATATATAATAAACATCGATTAATTTGTTCTGGAGAATTAATAATAATAAATAATCAATAAATAATACACTGAATAATAGAAAATCGAAATAATAATAATAATTAATAATAATGAATAATAATAATAACAATAATAATAATAATAATATTATTATATTGCTTCAAATTCATTATTCAAAATTAATAAAATTTTCTTTTATCTTGATATCCTCTTTCCAAGGTCTTTTCTGTCTTTTCATCGTTTTATCTTTGTAATCATACGAAACTTATTTTTGTCTTGCACTTATCTGGCAATTGCATAACATTAATTAAAAAAAAGATTATTACTGAAATCAATTATTTGAAAAATAAAAGAAAATCCCTACTGACATTATTTGCAATGCTTCAGTTTGCTACCATCGTAACATTGCTAGATGGAACAGAATAATTGTATTCTCTGTTTCACGACGAGACAATTATTTAATGCAGTTTAAAGATAAACATAAACATATTTCAATCTATATTTAACACTTAATATCGTCTTCTCAGTAAGGTTACAGAAACTTAAATACATAATTAAATTTTTACTCGACAGCATTTTCCACCTGAATATTTTTAGTGATTTGTTGTGCAGTATATTCTGCCCACCTGACATTATCTAATTTACCTGCAATATGCCAGGAAAGGAATTTCACACTTTTGTTAGAAGAAAAGGTTGCGTGTGGAGCTTCTAAAAATATTGCGTCCATTTTTGCATTCTTTCAACTTTTATACTTCTAAATATTTCCATGGGTGTATCTGTGTATAAAGAGAGAGAGAGAGAGAGAGAGAGAGAGAGAGAGAGAGAGAGAGAGACAACACCTTAATAATCTTTCACGCAATTTGAGAGGCAAATAACTGTCATGATCTTCAAGGAGCCTTCTCCAGCAATAAAGCGAATTTCTTGCAGATATATTTTTGAAATTCTATTTCATAAATTCTTGTTTTCCTTGCGTTTTTACAATTGCATTTCCTTTATATTTTTCTTATCGTTATTTTCCGTTTTTGGAATCTTGCATACTTCTATTCCCTACTGACTTTAAAGGATTTTTTTTAAAGCTTAAATGCTTCGATATTTTTTTCTCACTATTCCTTCTTTTTTGGCAAACCTCTTTTCTTTATTTCTATAACCTTTATTTTTCTTATATTCTTACAATTCCTTTTATTACGCATGCAACATATTCCGTCAAATCTTTTACCAAGAGACGTTAAAAGGGGCGTGGTTTATTCCTTAACAGCTTTTACTTACGTTCTTTGCTTAAACCTCCTAGATTCTATTTAGTCCCCAAGACTTGCTCTTGCTTATACTAACTCAGCCACACTTTCAGATGGCTTTTACAATTGTTTTGACTACTTCCAAATGCATCAGACATCATCTGGAAATAATAACTCCACACTCCAGTGGAAGCTAATTTGTTCATCCCATTGAAGCTTCTCTTCCATACCTTCTATCACATCCATGTTTTAAACATCACTCTTTCTATAAAAAAAAATATTCAGATATTTAAGCGCGTATCCATTCATTGCGAGTCTAAAATTAAAGCTATCATCAATGTTTAATTCAAGGTACTTTTTCTCGAGCGGAAATGCAATATGTTATATTAGATTTAACTTATTAATTTTTATAGTTATCTTAGCCACTTTTCGAGGAGAAAGTTGTGCTCGACACTTTTATGCATATCTCTTAATTAATGACTTTATAACTACAACTATTGTCAATATTTAAATCAAGATCATTTTCCTTGAGCGCAATACATACTAAATCTTATATTATTCCTTTTTATAGCTATGCTAGACATAAGGTTGTGCTGATGGCTATGAAAAGGAAACCCGTTCACTGACGTATCTCATTTTTCCTGTAGTCGTCTTTTCTGAACCAATCACAACTGGCCCCTCTGCAGTCTGAGTGGCAATCTCTGAGGAATTCTTACCTGGCCTCACCTGACCTCAGTTTTTTGGCTTCACCTTGACCAGGGAAATTTCTAAACTTTTTATATATTTATTGTTCTGGTGTTTATTTGATGTAATGTTCTTCACTAATAATTAAAATTTCTTCTGTATTTCAGTGGCTTTATATATGTATGTGTATGTGGGATTTTTTTTTCCCAATTTTCTCAATTCAATTAATTGTAAGTCATCAGGCAACGAGGACTATTAAAAAGTTGCGTGGGCCTTCAAAGGTTCCAAATGTGCGTGCGTGCGCGGGTGTTTGTGTGTGCGCGCGTGTTTGTGCCTGAGAGAGAGAGAGAGAGAGAGAGAGAGAGAGAGAGAGAGAGAGTTCCAATCTGTTTATTTCTTATAAAAACGGGGAAAAAATTGATTGATCGTACTCCTATACTTCAAAGAGAATTTAAACGACTCCTGTGCGTGTAATGGAGACATTAATGTTCGTGCTGTCGAGATTAAATGATCACGCAAATATTGGAATTACCCCCTGCAGCTTTTTCTGCTAAAACGATTTTAACCAAAGCTGAACAGAGGAAAGAAAGGATCATGTATAATCAGCGTTCATGAATAAGGATGAGACGGAATTAAGAATAGTTTGATATTCTATAAACTAAGATTAAAAGTGAACTAGAGAGTTAATTGTCGAGATTCCCAAGACCCAAAGCTCTCAGATCAAAGCCTCAGCCTGCTTGCGTGAATTGAATCATTTTAGCAGGATATTTCTCAGGAGATGGGAGCAGCACACAGTCAGGTGTTCACTAAAGATGGTGAATCTGACCGAGCAGGTAAATCTTGGCCATATTTCCTATTATTAAAACAGAATGGTTTTACGTTTCGATGTTTGTGCTGGCGCTACTACGTTTATAATCACTGGACCGCACGAAAATATGTATGTTTTGAAAATACTGAAGAACGAAGGTTAAATGAATAAGATATATATATATATATATATATATATATATATATATATATATATATATATATATATACATATAAATATTAACATTAAGAGACAAAAAAGGCTATTTAAGCGGAAGATTACTAAAATTTTAATTAAAAGCAAAGTAACAAAATAACAGAAACGGGTAAATCATCCAACAACATCAAGGAGTTGAAAATTGAAGTAGGTTAGAATGAGAGAGAGAGAGAGAGAGAGAGAGAGAGAGAGAGAGAGAGAGAGGGGGGGGGGGGGGGAGTATGCAGCAATCAGGCAGAGATTTTGGTTTATTTTACCCGAGAACTTTTCATGCCTCTTACACAAGATTTCCACCATTTCATCTCCCTTCCTTCCTTCCTTCGATAAAAGCCACATCTGGGACTGAGGGAACCTGTTTCGTTTATGACGCGACCGACATCTGGAAGATTTCAGCCTCATTGGTTCTCCTCAACAGATGCAGGCAATTCCATATCTGTCACATCACCTCTCTCTTCTCTCTCTTCTCTCTCTCTCTCTCTCTCTATCTCTCTATCTCTCTCTCTCTCTCTTCTCTCTCTCTCTATTTTAGGCGTTTCTTCGACATTTCCTGGAAATTGGAAACCTTTCGCTTATTCTGTCGTTATTTAAAGCTAATGCTACCTCTACATAATCTTTAGGTGTAATATGTGGGTATGAACACACACACACCTGTATATATATATATATATATTAAATTTATATATATATATATATATATCTATATATATATATATATTATATATATATATATCTATATATATATATATATATATATATATAAATATATATATATGTAGATATATTATATATATGTTATATATATAGTTTATATATATATATATATATATATAGACTTTTTATCCTGCCATTTTGCATAACTAAAATATACGCTTTACTCAGAATACATATTAAATCTACACATAAATCTTGACTGTATTCTGCATTACCTAGGTTGAATAAATTTGGTACTTATAATGTAAAAGTTACTTTTTTTGAAGACCGGCCAACTTACTCAGAGAAAGGGTGTCGAACGCACTCGTTACGTAACTTATGACAGTATTTTTTTCCTCTTTCTCGATGGATGATTGGCTATACATAACGAAGGCTAGACCTCTGGCAACAATGACATAAAAATTTAAATACAAGCAAAGAAATACACCTTTATGAACTCTGAACCTTCTCCACTGATAATTGTTATAATGAACAAACCAACAAAATAGGTTAATAAATAAAAAAACACTTATGTGTCCAAGAAATTACAGTCTACTTTATAGGTCACAATTAGATTGACAAGATGTAGGGAATAGTTGGTAATTTTCAAAAACATAGTAGACAAGCTTGATTTGATAACTGCTATATCCAATGTCAAACTATTTTTATTTATTGGCTATCTACCTATTTACTGAAAACAAATAGCCGGTACCGTATATTGGCTTTAAACCTTCACAAATAATTATCGTCAGAATGATGACTTCATGAGGCTCCACCCACTTTGGCCTCGTTATAATTCAGGATAACACTGAAGGCTACCATGGGCATTGTTGGATTAGAAAATTTAACTTCTGGCTATAAAAACTAACTTCACGAGTAGTTGTAAGAAGTGCTAAATGATCGTCAAGGATCCCAACAATTGGCCTAAACGTTTAGTTCATGTATATTACTGCTATACTGTTGCGGCACTACTGCTACAGTAGTATTACTACGCTAGCACTGATACCCCACCCACATCTATGTATCGTTCCGCCATTCATAAAGTCTTTGGGTTTCAGAGCCGATGGAGTTTCTGTCTGGTGGATGGGCGGGGCAACATTTCGTCAAAAGGTGTGTTTACCTTGCTTACGTAATGAATGTTTTTCGACTCTTGGCTCGTAATCATTGGCCATGGCGTCGGCTATTTCATTTTTACTCTTTAAAAATTAAAACTATCGGGTTTAGGTTATTGATAATGCTGACAAAATTTGTGTGTGGTTGTAAAATATACATATGTCAACTTTCAGCTACATCCGATGCTTTGACAAGGAGCAAAGTCCAAAAAACCGTGTTACAGAGACCCTGAATCGCATAGTAGTATACAGGTAGGTACATAGGTAAAAAAAGAGCATTCGCGCGAAATATAAGCGAGGAATAATGGTTTCAGGAAGAAATATATGGTTTACTGGGGTCTGCTATATTGGTTTTGTCCTTTTTACTCAGTTTTGAAATAAGATTTCCTCGAATACTTTCAATACATGTTCTATACAGGCACAGCTTTCGCAAGATTATTCGAAGAGGAGTTTACTTTCATACCAATCAAAACAGTGACAGATTATTAATTAAAAAGTCCAGGAGCACCTCACCGTGTCCTTTATATTGTTCCTATTCGTGAGATATTAGCTCATCGCGTTTCTATAAGAATAAGTCAGACTTTAATACAAGTCATAAATCATATTGAAAAAGGCCTGATTTTAACAGCATTTAATTCCTATCCATATTGAAAAGGACTCCTAAGTCCTAGGATTTTATTTCAGTAATTTTTAGCGAATAAAACATTGGAAGGACTCCTAAGTCCTGGGATTTAATTCCAGAATTTATTAGTTAATATAACATTAGTCCTCTTCCACTAATTCTGAGGAAAGTTCAATTGAAAGAGGCCTCAAATTTATAATAAGTAATTCCAATATTCATTAGTCCAATGATTTAATTCCGGCACTCATGATTGCATATATTAATTCCCACCTATTGAATCAGACGAAAAAGTTTTATTACTTCCTCCTCAGAAAGGACCATCACTGGGATAACAGCCTTCAGACACCTATGCTGAGGAGCGAATGCCAATACCTCCGGCCACAATTGAAAGCACTCGAAAACTCCTATTCCAGCCAACATTAATGAAACGAGCCACTTTTAACTCGTTACAATTCGTTTATCCAAGTTCCATCGGTTACCCGCGTGTAAAATTGAAACGCCAGAGACAAAAGGGCCATCTAATATCAGCGTGTGAATGGAAGACTGGACACAAATCAGTTATAACGACGCGAGATCCGTAATGCTTCTGGACTCATAAAGGTAGCAGTTTTACGCTGTCAAAGCAGTATGCATTAACTTTATTGTTTTTGGGAAAGTTTTGGATTCTTTCAAATTTTGTGAAGGTATTTCATAATTACACATTAACTTTATATATGAGCACTCACTTCTTTAATACTGAAAATTTTTTTCCATATTGTTTTATATGTCAAAATGACTAATAAGTGTGCTTCTACGTGAACTTAAAATATGAAAACTACCGTTTATAACATTATAAATATTTTCAGTATACTTTGTGTTCTTACTCTGCATGTTTATTTTGTTTATATATTTACCTTCATATTCCTCAGTCGTCTCTATTTGATCATTCGTCTTTCAAATATTGAAATGTTGTTTTATGTAAAATACGTTTGCATGGATGTGATTATTATGTTATCTGTTCCAATTCATTATTTGAACGTTTTCAATAATAATAAATATACTGTAAAATAATTACTATCAATCACTTCATTAGATTATACAAATAGATCTGACAGAACGACAGAACTTTATTGCATATTCAACGAACTCTACTTATCAACAGATCATCTCCTGTGGCTTCATTTTGAAAGCTTTTGTCAATTGTCCTTTTTTTAGATAAAGCAAAAGTGATAATGTTTATTGCTTTAGAGCAAAGTACGTGTTTTAGTACGAGAGTGAAAATAACACAGAAAACCATTGTAATCTATTTATAGAAATACATCTAAGAATGGTGAAACAGTATTAAGATACAATTTCCTCTCGTTTTATTTGCTCTGCGAAAGTGCTGCCACCTTCCAATATTCAAAATAAAGATCAAACGTAAATTGTGGTTCTATTTATCAGCATATATTACCATTTGAATGTCCTATTGTTTTTAACTTATTGTAATTCCAAAATAGTCTTATCAAAATATATGCAAATCAATTGTTTTTTGTTTCCAGAATATTTTTCAAAGTTCAAAGTTCATTGCGTTACAGAACTTTTATTCAACACACCGACGTTCTACGTTAATTTCACTGTCTGAAAGTTGATAATCACAAAGTAACATACGAGAGAGAGAGAGAGAGAGAGAGAGAGAGAGAGAGAGAGAGAGAGAGAGAGAGAGACTGAATAATAATGGATATGTAATTTATAAATCACCACATAAATTCCCCGAGAGAGAGAGAGAGAGAGAGAGAGAGAGAGAGAGAGAGAGAGAGAGAGAAAACTGTATAATAATGAGTATTTGATCTATTCAAGTGTACGTTTTAAGTTGTATTTCCGGGGAATACTTTTCAAAAAAATTTATTTGTAGATAAATTCAGGAAACTAGCATAAAGAACGATTAATGTGTAGAATATTGCTAATATATTTCTATCTTATGATTAATAACAGGAATGTATTTATACAGAATTTAAACTGTAATTTATTTAATAGAAAAAACAACGTTCGTAAATAAAGTGATGCGAGTAGTTATGAAGCGAGAAGATATTTCATATATATATATATATTAATATATATATATATATATATATATATATATATATATATATATATATATATATATATATCTGTGTGTATATATGAAGTGCAGTATAAAGAAAAATCATACAACATAAACAAAAAATGTAGTTATAACTCATTAATTCAATATAGTAAAACCAACCGTTTCCGAGAATCACCTGCTACTTCACTCAACTGAAAAGTGAAGCTTATCTCACCTCTGGCAGCGAAGGCATGAAAACAGATAAGGCTAAAAGTCACGGGACAGACGTGAGAGAAGAAGAGTTTAAATCTTAAGCAACACAATTTACCTCGGGAATTGCAGCTGCCCTATAGAGACTGTTTCCAAGTCTGCTCGACGTCGTTCCGGGAGAAAATTGGCTTTCTTTATTCAGGAGAGAGAGAGAGAGAGAGAGAGGGAATTTTAAAGCAAACATTTTGTTAGAGAGAGAAGAGAGTAAATGTTGCATTCTTCTCTCCTATCTCTCTCCTCTCTCTATCTCTCTCTCTGCTCAGTATGGAGTACTTAACCGGTGGCTATTTCAGGACTAGAAGTCATATTGTAAGTACTTGAACTGACCTATTTTGTGGGAATTCTATATTTTATTTATAGTACTGTCATCCAAGGAAGTAAATTACAATATGTATAAGCGCCCCTTTAAAAGAATTATATAAGAAATACTTACAGTAAAATCGAGTCAATTTTGAGAACGAAAATCACTTTTTTTGTAAGTGTACTTAAGCGTTGTGTCCAAAATGAACTGCTTGGAACCCCGCCGAGCAATAAAAAAAAATGTTTTTAGTTTTGAAAAGCATATTGTTGTGATATGGGAATTATGCTTCTCGTAAAAATTATTTTAGTTGCCAAAAATGTGCATCTGTTTTTCATTGACACATCATAAACTTCACCTGAGGAATTGCGAATGCACTTTTCAAAGCAAACACTCAAATGAAAAAATTACGATGCTCTTTTTATTGACGTAATGGGCTCAGCCCCTCAAACCCCCTTTTTGCGTTGACAGAAAGACAGCTGGTCCTTATCAAAGGGCCTTGATTACCATACAAATTAGCGTAGAGCCAGCTGGAAATTATTGCCTACATTTCTCGCAGCTTGGAAAACTGGGCGTCTACAACTCTTCCGTAGGAACCACATTTCACACTTGCGTGAATTTCAGTCCACGTTGGGATCCAGTGGTAAAGGTTAGAGTTTCAGCTGGAATACAGAAATATAGCAATGACACGATTTTCTATTCCGAGTCCTGTCAAAGGACCTAGTGTCTTGCTAGTTATCAATGCAAAGGAAAGGCCTTTTTGTATTGTAATTCAAACATGTATAGTTTCTGTTATTTCCAAGCCTTTGGATGCAGAAATAAATTTGGCTTCTACTCCACACTGTTCAGTTAAGAATTTATTTTAAGAATTTATCCTCAATTTGGTAAATTGACTGAAACTTCATCTAAAATCAAATGACATTAATACCAGAATTAAATCATAGCGAAAGTTAAATCCCTCGAGGAGAGAGAGAGAAAGCGCGGGACTTCATGAAAGGATTGAGATATGAATGACTCCAGAAGTCACTGAGTGATCCATTAAGATGCCGTCAGCGAACTGAGCAGATAACTCGTGTCCCAAGAATTCGCTGACGTCGAGTCCTCAGCCAAACCTTCAGGAGGAGACGGAGATATGATGTAGAAGAACCTTTAGGCTTCATTAAGCCTCTCTGTTCTAAGGGTCGAGGGTTCCCCTGAAGGGAAGATAGTGTCACCAGCAGTTTAGGTGAGTTAAAATTGATTATAGCTATCCTATTCATTAACATTAAACCAGCATGAGTTTAAGGAGTTTATGAATCAATAGGGTTCTAAAATCCAACCCCGCCACCCACCACCTCTACCTCGTAAGGGGGTAGTACCATCAATATACCTTACACAGTGCACTGTATGTATTACTTAGGGTTCTTTGTAGTGTCCTTTCAGCCCGTAGCTAGAGCGACTTTCATTCCTTTTGACTGTACCTCCGTCCATATTATCTTTC
>NC_087200.1:212055730-212058230 GCF_015104395.2 Macrobrachium nipponense
GTATATTCTTTCATAATTCCTTCTCACGTTTCTTGAAGTTCATGACAGTTATTTGCCTCGGAAATTGCGTGGAGGATTATTAAGGTGTTCTCTCTCTCTCTCTCTCTCTCTCTCTCTCTCTCTCTCTCTCTCTCTCTCTCTTTCTCTGTACACAAATACACCCATGGAAATATTTAGAAGTATAAAAGTTGAAAGAATGCGAAAATGGACGCAATACTTTTGGAAGCTCCACACGCAACCTTTTCTTCTAACAAAAGTGTGAAATTCCTTCCCTGGCATACTGCAGGTAAATTAGATAATGTCAGGTGGGCAAAATATACTGCACAACATATCACTAAAAATATTTAGGTCGAAAATTTAGTGTGAAGATATATTGAGTGTTGAATATAGAGGAAATGCGCTTTTTTTTATCTTTAAATTGTATTAAATTATTGTTTCGCTTTGAAATGGAGAATAAACGGAGAATAAAATTATCAGCTCCTTTCGGCAATATTACGATGGTAGCAATTTCTAGGATTGGTAATAATGCCAGTAAAGACTTAATTTATTTTCAATGAATGGATTTCAGTAGTAATTGTGTTATTTTATAATTAACGTCATACAATTACCAGATACGTACTAGAAAAAAGTAAGCTTCGTATGATTACAAAGATAAAAAGATTACAGCTTTAGAATTGAGCTGGGAAAGAGGACTTCAAGATAAAAAAGAAAATATTATTAATTTTAAATATTGAACTTGAAACAGGATACTTGCTCGTCGTTAGCATATGTCATCGGCGAATAAATCCTAGTCTTTTTACGTGGTAATCCCTGACAATGTATTAAAAAAAATTATCCAATTCAGAAAATGTCTGGACAGTGTAATAAGGAAGTACGCAACTTTCGAATTTCACAGAAAAGTGAAAAGGGAAAGTTTAAATCCTTTTATAAAAAGGACTTTGGAAATTTATATGCAAGAGAAAAAAAATGTAATTCTTTAACTGTAATGCAAGTGTATGTATAAGTAAAAAGTTATAATATATGAATGGAAAGGCTTTGAAATTTATATTGTATCAATATATGATACCCAAAACCCCAAAATATATTTATATAGATTTCGTTCAAACTTTTTTTTGTCTCTGTTTGCCCAAAGCACTGAATTGGGTTAATATTTAGTCGACTGTCGTGGGGAGGGCTTAAGAGAGGGATATAAGGTAGACATTTAGGAAAGATAAGGTTAGAATATGTCCTTCTATTATGTAATTTACTTACATTTCAATACATTTTGCATAAAAAATTAATCCATCATTTGGAAACATACAGCTGAGTGTTGTGGGAGAAACTCGAGAAATAAAACGATTTCCTCAGATTTAAAAATGTTTGTAAGGAAATATATCAAGCAATAACAGTATTTCACCGTGTAATACAAGTATTGCTGGAGCGTATTAAGATTTTACCAAAATAGTGACATTTTATTGAAAGACATTTGAAAAAAGAAACCCTAGTATGAATTTTACTCGTTACAGTTTAACATGCCAAGACTGCTGTTGCTTTGTTTAACGATCTAATATAAAATGATAAATTATGCATAGCAACGGCTGCTTTGTTCCTACATCCTGAGTTTACGAGGAAAGAAAATAAAATACCCCACATTATTTCAATGTTACTTTTCAGCTTGAAAGGCTGGACCCCCAAATATATATTACATCTTAAAGTGGGTGCGTGTGTGTTTGTGTGAATGAAAATCAAACTCTCTTAGAAGCTAGCATCGTGATGATGAATAGAGTTCAGTTTTTTTTAGAACGGAATTAATGCATAGGAAATCATATATTAGAATGTGAGCCTTGTTCTTGAATATTCTTTGGAATCTTTTATTCTGTTCTGACCTTTCAGAGCGACGAAAGTAGAAAGTTCTTTATATCAGGATGTCAGAAGGCGGTCAATTTAGCACTATAATAATTTAATGAATTAACGAGGTATAGGAAATTCGCAATTATTATTATTATTATTATTATTATTATTATTATTATTATTATTATTATTATTCATTATTTTATGAAAGTAATGGCTACTTCAGCAGCGTTACGCTTGTAGAGATTCTTCTCTATCTTCCGAATAGAGGCTATTTCCGTGCTACTTAGAGCGTCTATGGAGGTCATGATCAAATACAGTCACAATTGGTGTATATATTTGAATTTTACAGATAAAGTATGATACCATAGTCATCAAAGTCGTAAACGATCTCTCTCTCTCTCTCTCTCTCTCTCTCGCTCTCGTCTCTCTCTTTCTTGAAGCAAGCGAGTTTTCGTCTGGAGATGCCAGACATCCCCTTGGGCTGGGAAGCTGAGGGTGGACTGATCTTGGAGCGGTGCGGGTCTCATTTCCTCCATAGGCGTCTACTAGCCTGTCTAAGTACCACGGAAAAGGCCGCTATTCGGAAAATAGAGAAGAATCTCTGCAATTGTAATGCTGCTGAAGTAGCTATTACTTTTAATAAAGTATGCTTGAGAGAGGGTCTGCT
>NC_087200.1:212068230-212069251 GCF_015104395.2 Macrobrachium nipponense
TATATATATATATATATATATATTATATATATATATTATATATAAACTATATATATATATATATATATATATATATATATATATATATATATATATATATATATATATATATATATATATATATATATATATATATATATATATTATATATAGGATATAGCCTAAAGTAAAAGCCACACTAGAAGCCATTAACTAGATTTGCCTGACGCAAATGACGCCATAATGGCTATGAACAACACATTTATAGGCAATTGCATCTGTTAACAGCTATACTGATGAACCATAACTGTAAACGCAAAAATTTTGTGGTCTACGTTACGAGCATCAAAAATGGCATTCAAGCCAACCAGACAGAGAGAGAGAGAGACAGAGACAGAGACAGAGACAGAGAGAGAGAGAGAGAGAGACAGAGAGGAGAGAGAGAGAGAGAGAGAGAGAGAGAGAGAGAGAGAGAGAGAATCCGTATTTTCTTAAATATTTTTGTTTTACATTTCATCTTGGAGACCTCACATTATTCGAAGTACACTGACGCTTTTATTTGAATTGCTATATATGGATATATATATAATATATAATATATATATATATATATATATATATATATATATATATAGAATATATATATATAGATATATATATATGAAGAGAGAGAGAGAGAGAGAGAGAGAGAGAAGAGAGGAGAGAGAGAGAGAGAGAGAATTACTAGTCTTTGTCTAAAATCTGTATTCTATCTATAGATTTTTTAATAAAAAAATTCTACCTTTTTTCGAAAACCGATTCATTCACATAATATTTATTATTCCCAAAGCCTTTAACTGTAGCAGCATTTCAAAGAATATTTTTTTTGTTTCAACGTTTAGTTATTGCTGTAACTATTTTTCCCTCATGTACGTGACACTCATAACAAGCTATTCGATTTGCTTCCACCATTTTTTTTTTAATTGAATTTAATGTGAAATTGCTATTTTTTTATGCGGGTGGTAGGGGGTGGTGGGGGTCGGTTCACAAACTAAATTAAAAA
>NC_087200.1:212069751-212079751 GCF_015104395.2 Macrobrachium nipponense
GGGTAAATTTATTTGGGTCCCTTATTAAGATTAAGATTTGGTTTCTTCTCTATGAGTAGGGTTTAGCTTTAGTTATAGGTGACTCTTTTAGTTATTTTGATGGCCTTTTGTGCTTTGTCTATTTGATTACTTTTTGTGAGCCATCGGTCGTATATTTATTGTGTAATAAATATTGTGAAATTTTTGCCTTTGTCTGTCTGATTTTCCTCGCTCATACTGATTTGTTTTTGTCACTGGATTTAAGATTAAAATAAAAGAACCAGTTACGACTTCCTCCTAAAGGGAGTTCGTAACTAAATTATACTGATACTTATACGAAACTGAGGTCTGACACTACACAGACAGTGAACTCCCATTTTAATAAACAAATTAAATTCATTTTGAAGGGCTTGGACCATTTAATTAAACAGTTTACACCGCAATGCGCATCCCTACCTTATATGGTAATGGGGTTTAGTCAAGTAACATAAAAATCCAAAAGACACTTTCATACCAATCATTAGTTCAGTGGGCTCAGTTACGTATAATTTATCTAAATGGCTTGTAAAAATTCTTACTCCTTTGGTAGGAAACATTTCTAACACGAATGTTAAAAATAATGTTGATTTTATAAACAAATTGAATAGTTTAAATTAGAATTTTAGTTTTAATATGGTTAGTTTTGATGTTGTCTCTTTATTTACAAAAGTGCCTGTAGATGACTTACTTGAATATTTGGAGGAGGAATTTGAACGTCATGACATTCCCTTAAGTGTGGCAAACCTCAGTCTCATAAGGTTATGTATCAAAGATAGTAAATTTAGTTTTAATGGGGAAAATTTTTGTACAAAAGTTTGGCATGACTATGGGTAATCCCTTATCTCCTGTCCTTAGCAATATTTACATGGAATTTTTTTAGACAAAACTCTTACCAAGAAATTTGCCCCAAAATGTTATTTGGTTTAGATATGTGGATGATATCTTCTGTATTTGCCCAGTTCACGAAAATCTCCAGGAATTCCTTAATAATCTCAATAATTTAGTCCCTTCTATAAAATTTACTGTAGAGGAAGAAAAAAATTGTAATTTGAATTTTCTTGATGTAAGTGTCCATAGAAATGATAGAAATTTCACCTTTTCAGTCTTTCGAAAATCAACTAACATTGCCTCTTTTGTTCATTACTACTCCAATCACCATCAAATGTTAAATTCTATGTTTTGCTCTGGGATGTTTCTAAGGGCTTTACGTGTCTGTAGCCCGCAGTTTATTGACGCTGAAATTAAAACTATTTATGATATTGCAATGAAACTTAAATACCCAAGGACTTTTGTAGATGTGGCATGGAAAAGAGCTAGAAAAACATTTTATTCAACTAATGACAAACTTGAATTTAGTAAGCATAACATTCTAAAATTACCTTATGATGAAAGGTTTTTAGATATTCCTAGAATTTTAAAGCTTTTTAACATAAATGTTGTTTTCAGTAATATTAATGTCAAGAGTTTAGTAATCAAAAATTCTCCTAAAGATCTTCCAGGCTTCATATATGAAATTCCTTGCAAAACGTGTGATAAAGTCTATTACGGACAAACCGGTAAATCTCTTTCACAATGTATCAAACAGCATCAATATTTTGTGAGAACTGGGCAGATATCGAATGCATTATTCGTACATATGAGAGATTTAGACCATCCTATTAACTGGAGTCAAGCAAGAGCCTTAATCCCATGTAATGACACAGTTAAAAGGAATGGAATTAATTGAATCTTGTTTCATCAAGTCAAATAATAGAAATGTTCTAATTTAAGTCTTGGTTTATTTAAAGTTGATGCTTTCATAATGAAAAAAGTTGTAGATAAATATAAGCAACATAATTTATATATTCAGTTTTTACATGTTTTGGACTGTAAGAAACTTTGTAATTTCGGTTAGGGTCAATCTGTTTAGGTTTGTGACCGTGTGATATCCGATAATCCCTGGATTATCTCTTTTAATTTTTTACCCATTTGACAATTAACCATCTGGTATTCTTGATCTTGTGTTGTACCTGAGACCTTTCTCTCCAATTGTACTTCATTAACTCCTTGACAATGCTGAGTAAAGACGAAAGCGCTTGGATTTCTGACTAACATTTTCCATGGAATTCGCTTATTTATGAAGTCACGTGCATCTTACGTGATTTTTTAAGTAAATATATATATAATATAGATATATAGATATATATATGTAATATATATAATATATATATATATATATATATATATATAGATAGAGATATATATATATGATATATCGATATATATGATATATATGATATACTATAGATATAGATATATATAGATATATATATATAGATATATATATAGATATATATTATATAGATATATAGATATATCTATAGATTATAATATATATATATAATAGATATATATATATCTATAATATATATATATATATATATATATATATATATATATATATATATATATACTATATAAATATAGATATATATATATCGAACTAAAATTTCCTTTAATATCTAATTCACTCTACCTCGGAATTAATATATTTTCATATATGCTTAACGAGGGGGAATTTATTAAGCAATATAGAATATATGTATATGAATCACGGTAATGTGATAGACTTTTATATATATATATATAATATATATATATATATATATATATATATATATATATATATATATATATATATATGCACACACTCACACACACACACACACACACACACATATATATATATATATATATATATATATATATATATATATATATATAGATATATATATGCACAAACTCACACACACACACACATATATATATATATATATATATATATATATATATATATATATATATATATATATATATATATATGTATGTATTTATGTATGTATGTATGTATGTATGTATGTATGTATGTATATATATGCACACACTCACACACACATATATATATATATATATATATTATATATATATATATATATATGTATGTATGTATGTATGTATGTATGTATGTATGTATGTGTACCAGTCATAATCCGTGCTTGTTCCCGCTTCGATTGAGTATGCTTGAATATTCATGAATGACGATTGCTATCATTAATCTCATTTCTCTCTAATGGAAAATTAATGAACTAATTTGCAGGATATAATTGCTAAAATATAAGCTGAGATTAAATTGTTAATCTTGGTATATGTCTGTGATTATGGTAAATCAATCATTTCATTTATGCTGGCGTTATTGCTTCTTTTTTATTATCAAATATTTTCTTTTACTAACCTTATCTTTTATTGTTCCTGTTTTAAAACTGAAAGCTTTTTGAATAAGATGAAATTAATAATTGATTTTTATATTAACCTCTTTTTAGGAGTAGATGGGAAGATGCAATATATAAGATGCTTTTACAAATCCATTCACATAATTCGATTTCGAAAATACATTTCTGTGAACGGGAGTTAATATATTTTCTAGATTAGATACAATTTATGATTTTTAGACTATCCTCCTATCAGGAGTATAAGTTAAGATTGCAACATTTTATATGTTTTTACAAATCCAATTCACAGCACTGGTTTGTAAAATCTAAGTCTGTGAATTAGAATTTACTCTCTGAGAGAGAGAGAGAGAGAGAGAGAGAGAGAGAGAGAGAGAGAGAGAGAGAGAGAGAGAGAGAAAATTAAATCCCTAGCCTTCTGCTCTCTTCTTAACCCTAGTTGACGGAAGTGTTCTTTGAGTCTTAAGCCATCAAAATAGATATAAACGAAAAACCAAACAAATAATATGAAGAAAAAAAGAATACTGAACATTTCCATGATTGTTATCAATCAGTTCAACACGTGCAACGCTGATGAAGTCTGTTACAGTCGAAATTCCACCTTGGAATAATGTCCTGCCGTACGAATATTATTAAAGGGAATTGTCACTTCTTCTGAAATTGGACAAAGCCTCCATTAATTCGGAGTGGGAATATTTTTCCATTGAGGCATCATGAAGACTCATAAGGGAAGACCTACAAGACCTACTGTTCCTATCCCCTTCTCATTGCTGCCGAGGGAAAGAAGAAACTATAAACCTCGGCTGTTAATCTTCCTTATTCTTCCTGAATCTGATCTTGACGGACTGCGTTCTCTCTCTCTCTCTCTCTCTCTCTCTCTCTCTCTCTCTCTCTCTCTCTCAGCGAAAAAGAATTGGTCAACGTTTTGTGACTCCTCTTCAGAGTTTGAAACTTGCAGAATAGAAGTTAATTGTCCAGTAGAGAATGTAATAACTATTGAAATTACCAAGTGAATATTTCTTGGTCGTTGTCATATCAATTTATTGGGTAATGTAGAAGTTTCTAGTTCATTTTCATTAGTTTATTTTTTTTTTCCGGCATTTTTTACCTTATATTATTTATTACCTTATATTATTTTTTTTCCTTTCATACAATATTAAATAAAACCTGCCAAATAGAATAGTTTAAATGATACTTTATAGTATTTTCTATTCTGTCATTCGTTCTGATTAAACTAACAAAGACTTGAAAGTAACTTAATGGAAATTACTGCCAGCTTCTACTAACCTCTAAATTTTTTCACACCAGCTAAGATGTCGACCTGAGAGTAATATTTTCACGCGAAATAACCGGCATGGTGAGAGCAGAGCGTTACCGACCGACTGCCCTTTCCTCTGACATATCACAACGATAATTCTTGTCGCCATCACGACACTAATCAAAAATGACAAACGGGGCGAGGCAGGTATACGATTTGTCGTGACAAATGGGACTTTATAAGGCTTTTACAAGACATTATTATTCCTTGTGTGGGGATCCCTAACAATGATTTGTGAAGTTCAGTATGTGTTGACATTCTCTTAATATAGGACAATGATTCCTAAATATATGTAGTACTTTTTTTTTCCGTCCCATTTTTGGAACTTGGGGTTTGGCGTATGCTAAATATTTTTACAGCTGTATCTTTCTATCAAACCTGTATTTTTATGTACTTTTTTTAATATGATTTTAGTCTGTTTGTTTTAGATCCCTAGGTTTGAAGTCAGGGTAATGTATTTTATGCGAAAATAACAAAAACATTTAATTATTATTATTTTTTATTATTATTTAATTATTATTTTTTTTTTTTTTTTTTTTTTTTGCTCTATCACAGTCCTCCAATTCGACTGGGTGGTATTTATAGTGTGGGGTTCCGGGTTGCATCCTGCCTCCTTAGGAGTCCATCACTCTTCTTACTATGTGTGCCGTTTCTAGGATCACACTCTTCTGCATGAGTCCTGGAGCTACTTCAGCCTCTAGTTTTTCTAGATTCCTTTTCAGGGATCTTGGGATCGTGCTAGTGCTCCTATGATTATGGGTACGATTTCCACTGGCATATACCCATATCCTTCTTATTTCTATTTTCAGATCTTGATACTTATCCATTTTTTCCCTCTCTTTCTCTTCAACTCTGGTGTCCCATGGTATTGCGACATCAATGAGTGATACTTTCTTCTTGACTTTGTCAATCAACGTCACGTCTGGTCTGTTTGCACGTATCACCCTATCCGTTCTGATACCATAGTCCCAGAGGATCTTTGCCTGATCGTTTTTCTATCACTCCCTCAGGTGGGGGGTGCTCGTACCACTTATTACTGCAAGGTAGCTGATGTTTCTTGCACAGGCTCCAGTGGAGGGCTTTTGCCACTGAATCATGCCTCTTTTTTGTACTGGTTCTGTGCAAGTGCCGGGCATTCACTTGCTATGTGGTTTATGGTTTCATTTTTCGTATTGCACTTCCTACATATGGGAGAGATGTTATTTCCGTCTATCGTACTTTGAACATATCTGGTTCTTAGGGCCTGATCTTGTGCCGCTGTTATCATTCCTTCAGTTTCCTTCTTTAGCTCTCCCCTCTGTAGCCATTGCCAATTGTCATCGCTGGCTAGTTCTTTAGTCTGTCTCATGTATTGTCCGTGCATTGGTTGTTGTGCCAGTCCTCTGTTCTTTCTGTCTCCTGTCTCTGTATATTTCTGGGTCTTCGTCTACTTTTATTAGTCTTCTTCCATGCACTCTTTAGCCACTCGTCTTCACTGGTTTTTAGATATTGCCCCAGTGCTCTGTTTTCGATGTTAACGCAGTCCTCTATACTTAGTAGTCCTCTCCCTCCTTCCTTTCGTGTTATGTATAGTCCCCGTCCGTATTTGCTCTTGGGTGTAGTGCTTGTGTATGTCATATGTTTCCTGTTTTCTGATCTATGCTGCGGAGTTCTGCCTTCGTCCATTCGACTATCCTGCGCTGTATCTGATTACTGGCACTGCCCATGTGATTTATGGTTCTTTTATCATATTTTCCGGCGTGAGTTTTGACTTGAGTATCGCCTTGAGTCTCTGCATATATTCTTTCCTGATCGTGTCCATCTCTTGGTGTTTTATATCTCCTCCATTTCATTATTCCCAGGTATTTGTATCCTGTCTCATCTATGTGTTTGATGTTGCTCCCATCTGGTAGCTTTATCCCTTCAGTTCTCGTTACTTTGCCTTTTGTTTTTGTATGTTGACTAAGGCGCATTTTTCTATTCCAAACTCCATCCTGATGTCCCCAGAATACAATCCTTACCTCTGGATTAGGGTATCTATTTCCTTGATGCTCTTACCATACGCTTGATGTCGTCCATGAACATCAGATGGTTGATTCTGTTGCCTCTTTTTTTTTGAGTGGTACCCCGGCATCCAACTTCTGTAGTACTTTTGTCATGGGAATCATGGCTACTACGAAGAAGTAGTGGGGACAGTGAGTCGCCCTGGAAGATCCCTCTCTGATATTAACCTTTGCTAGTCTTATTCCAGAGCTTGTAAGTATTGTTTATTCCAGTTGCGCATTGTATTTTTGAGGAAGCTGATGGTATTTTCCTCTGCCCCATATATTTTCAGGCATTCTATTAGCCATGTGTGTGGTATCATGTCGAAGGCTTTCTTATAGTCTATCCATGCCATGCTTAGGTTGGTTTCCTTCTCCTACTGTTCTTCTTATTCCGTTTTGTCTATCAGGAGCTGGTCTTTTGTGCCCCTACACCTTCCTCTGCAGCCTTTCTGTTGGTGGGGGATGGTGTTTGTCTCCTCTAGGTAGTTGTATAGCCTTTCACTGATGATACCTGTTTAGTAACTTCCACATTATTGGTAGGCAGGTGATAGGCCTGTAGTTACTGGCTATATTTCCCTTACTCTTGTCTTTTGTACTAAGGATGTTCTTCCTGTGGTCATCCATTTGGGTGCTTGGTGATTTGAGATACAATGCTGGAGTTGTTCTGCTATTCGTGGGTGTAGGGCCTTGAAGTTTTTATTTCTACAATAAAATTATACTTCAGGGAATAAATTGTTTATAAGGAGAAATATATATTAGCAATGTATATTTAAACATTACCCAGAATAGGAAAGAACTATGATTTCTTTGATTGTTAGTTATATATTATTTAATGATAGCAAAAATGAGCAAATACTGTAATGAGAATTATTAGAAAATTATGAAGGGACACCAAAACCCTTTCTAAGAAATAATTAAGTGATCAAATATGATTCTCTCCTCCTTCCATGTGACTGAACTCAGCGCCATCTGTGAGATGGAATAGAAACTTTCATAACAGTTTAAGGCTAATGCTTATGGATCGAGACTGAACTATTCCTATGCCCATAAAGAAGTTAATTGCCGTATCTCAATTCTCGCAAAACATAAATCTGTTTTTTCGCAATTTGTATGAAACTTTTTCGTTTTACTTACATTTGTTTTATATTTATTAAGACTAATCCATTGTAAGTATATGATTGATTTTTATATACTTGATCTCATCATATATATTTTGTCAAACCTTAAATGAGAGATTTATTTCTCTACAGGAATATGATTATATCATTATAAATGATTTCCAATTTAAAATTAATATATCTTTCTCGTATAATGTCCAAAGCAGGAGAGATGAAGCTTTTATCAAAAGCGTAAGTGAAGGAAAATACAAATGAAATCTTTGATCTTATCGGAAATCAAATTACCCGAGTAATTTAGTTTGCGAAGTTGATTACCTCGACTAAGGCTATTACTCAGTTTTCTCAATCGCCGAGAATAAAGACTGCATGATTTATAGTCCCTGATCTATGGATATCGTTAAAGAGTTCTTTATAATTTACTTACTGGAAAACAAACTTCATTAGACGCTAGATGAGGGATTATTTTATATATCCCGTAGAAACCCAGAGACTTCTTGCGCATGCGTATATGAATTGGCTTATTTAGAAGAATTCTTCTTCGTAGTCTTAAGATGATCGTAATATGAAATGTTTCTTATTTTCTGTACAAAATCCAGTTAACGGAAAGAGCTTACTTGTAAATACATTTTCTTACATACATAAATACATAAAGTATAATGGCATGTTTTGCCTTATTGAATGCATCAATCTTTTTATTAATGATTCTCGAGCTTATTTGGATAATCAAGCTTTTTACCAGGTGGCCTTTAACTTCATGCGTCCAGCAGCGTATAAAAAAAATTAATCTCTGATAATTTCTAATCCTCTGGCTGCAAGGTTCAGGCAGCAAAATGTCGAAACTTCTTTTTGTTTTACAATTCCAGATTCTCATAATCTCTCTTCTTTTTCGCTCGGGTTTAATGATTATCCTTTCTCATTCTTCTCTTATTTTGCATTATTTTCTTGCTTTTTGGAATGTGGACTCCTTAGGGCTATTAAGTTTGATCGTCCTATCAGCCATTCAGCTTCATGACTTTAATTACTTTAGCTTCTTAGGTACGTAAACCGATGGGTTTTTAGATGACACTAAGATTTCATTTTAATATATAATTTCATTTTAAATTAAATCCAAACAAATAGAGAAAAAACTCACAATCCCTTTTTTCAGAAGACAGACCAGCAAATTTAAGTGATTTACGGAATTACTGCCAGGAATCTTAGAAGATAAAACTCTATATCCTTTTGGATACAACTTAGTATTAAAGAATGTAAGCCGTGTCTTTGAGATATCGCTAATTTAAATGTATTGGAGAAGGAAGTAATTCGAGCGTATATAGAAGATAATTCAAATGAAATGCCTGGTAACCTTACTGGTGAAAACGAACCAGTGTTTAGACTGACACAAATTCCAAGATGTTCTGCAGCGAAAAGAGTTCGGTAGGACGATGGAAAAGACGCCCAACGAAATAGGAGACGAATTGAAACATTTTCCAGCCATTCCGAGAAGGGCAGATCAGATATATGTGCCATACGAAAAGCTAAAGGAAAGCGTTGATGTCGAGACAGATAAACCTTCCTTTTTCGGAAAAGGGTTTTTCCAGGAACGAGGGACGATGGCATGGAAGAGTATATTGGAGGTCTGGATCTCAAAAAGAGGACAACGGACAGAGGGTAGGGCTTTTATACAAAAACTAAGATGAGATATACGTGTTGCTTGGAATAAAAAAAAAAAAGAAGAACACTAAACCGTTATTCAGGGGAGAGCAAACTTACTTTATCTATAAGCGTGTTTAAATGAAATGGTGAAATTCTGGAAGCAGGTCTAATCAAACAGATCTTAGTGCAGCAGATGTCCAAGATTATTCAGTACTGCAACTCTTTCTCTTATGCTTTCTGCACAGCCTATTTTGTACGTTTATTTGCGAAAATGGAACATGAAGGCTTGACTGAATTGTCTGAAGACGCAGTAACAACAAGGAAGTTTTGTTTCTATATAACGAAAGGTGGAAGAATCTAAAATATATTCAGGATAAATAATAATCCTATGTATCTCTTCTAGAGTAAACAGGCTATTCATCTTCCAAGGTCTTTAACCTTTCGCTTAAAAGATATCTGCTCATAATAACATCAAGACTAATTTTCCAAGTTTGTTCTAAATGAAATTCATTGAAAATATTTTGTGGTTGTAAAATATACAGAATATTAAGAAAAAAATAAACACAATTTTTCAAACCGTAACGGTAACATGATGGAATCACCCTAAACTATCATGTTTAT
>NC_087200.1:212087251-212130199 GCF_015104395.2 Macrobrachium nipponense
ATATATATATGTGACTGGTAAAAGTGTTCTGTAACAACAGAATTCCATCTAATAAAAGGAGCCCATAAAAACACCAAAATGTAGAGAGAAAAGTACTATATTTCAGAGACTGCTGTCTCTCTCTTCAGGTATATGAATGAGAAAAGTTTACAGAAAAGGTGGTATTCATACCAAGAGATTCGTCCACAAGTAAGCCATTTAGGTCACCCCGCTGATAATCTTCCTTTAATCTTCTTAAGCGTTGGTTGAATGAACACTGCGTCGACGATGTCTGATGTCCAATTCCCTTTTGAGATGTTCATTTACCTGCTTCTCTTTTATTAAGGCCGATTCCATCATTTGACTCTTGTACCGGCAGTTGCTGCTATAAATTACACGTGACATATTCCAGTTTATTCTATGGTTATGTTCATTTATATGATTGAAAATAGCCGAGTTCTGTTGTCCATACCTAACTGACCGTTTGTGTTGTATTAATCTCTGGGGAAGTGATTTACCTGTAAATCCGATGTAAGATTGGTCACAGTCCTGGCATGGGATCTCATATACCCCAGAGTCTTTGGGCGATGTCTTTTGTGGACGTTAATCAGGGATTTGGCTAAGGTATTTGGGTAGGTAATGCAAAAGTTGGATTTCCCAAGGGTGTGAGTTACTCTCTTAATCGTCTCCAGGTGGGGAATTTTTATTTTATTGTTGGGTGTGTCTCTGGTCTTGTCTTTAGGGGGTCGGTAGAAAATTACGTTTGCTTTTTGAATTGCTTTCTCAATTACATGGTCAGGATACTTTAAAGATGAAAGTTGCTTGCGAATTAGTTCAAATTCTTTTTCCAGGAAATCTGGGGAACAAATTCGTAAGGCTCTTAAGAATAGGTTGCTAGCTAGACCTATCTTGATAGCATTGTCATGATAGCTAAAGTAGTGAATATATGAAAGTGAGAACGTTGGTTATCTGTATATGGGTAAATTTGTATTCTGTCGTGTCTCTGATTATTAAAACATCAAGAAAAGGAATTTTGTTGTCTGTTTCCCATTCAACTTTAAATTTGATGCTGGGCACTAATGCGTTTAATTTTGAGAGGAATTCATTAAAATTACCCCACTTATTATCCCAAAATGATAGTATGTCATCCACGTCTACATAAATGGTATATACATACATACGCAATATATATATATATATATATATAATATATATATATATATATATATATATATATATATATATATATATATATACATGTGTGTGTGTGTGTGTGTGTGTGTGTGTGTTTCGTCACATTATCTTAACACTTATACGCATTAAGCTACAAATGTCCATTAGTATCTAATTCGCTCTACCCTACCTCGAAATTGATATATTTTCGTATATGTTAAAAGAAGGGGAATATTTTATTTGATAAGAAATTCATCGGCTTGGGTGCGAACCACGGAACCAAGATTCCAAGACGTAGAGTGAAGCTCTTTACCCATAAGGCTGTCACTAGAGGTTTAAAATAACGCCGCCTCTCAGGTACAAATCCCTGTCGCGCTCAGGTATTCGTTGTTATAGAGTCGGCATCAACCCACCTCGACCTTTATAGCTTTGTAGTGCTTTTGTCGCACGTAGCCATATTATGTGTGTTATCATATCACCGTGATTCATATATACGCATTAAGCTAGAAATGTCCTTTAATATCTAATTCGTTCCACGTCACAATTACTATATTTTCATACATGTTAATCGACGAATTTTTTATCGTCTAAAAAAATCCCGGTTTTTAACTTGTCAGCTTGGAAAGGGAAGTCCCATGAAGACGAATCTCTTTCATTCATTTAATATCAACAATGGCTGGATTCGACATAAACTCTCAAAATGGAAAGATCACCTGACATATTATGCGAAAATTTGGTCTGAGTTTTTTTTGGTTCTTAATAAGATGTTCCTGTAATTCTGGATGTGATAACGTTTAGTATCATGAATTCTCTCTCTCTCTCTCTCTCTCTCTCTCTCTCTCACACACACACACACACACAAACAAACATGCCGCCAATCGACCATAAACCTACATTATAGATAGGTTATTTCCTAACAATTCTTCCTTATCTACAGTAATAAAAATAGTAAGAAATGACAATAAAAAAATATGATCATCAAGGCTATAATGGAACTGCGTATGTCCACGTAATAAATATCCTTCCAGCCTAAGTTATAGAAAAGGAGATTACTAATATAACCAAGGAAATCGAAAAAATCTTAAATTAATGAATTCAAATAAAAATAAATGCTAATCGTTACAGCTTCTCTATCAGTAATATTGTTCCCATATGTGTCATTTATCCATCAGACGATTAGACAGGAATGATCGTGGCGAGGGACGAAGCCATCACATCAAAAGGTTAATTAATATGCTTAATTGATTTTGATGGTCATTTGTCACGCAGTCAGGTAAACAGCAGGTGGAAGACAGCGATTGGTGAGGGCGGTGGCGAAAGAACGAAATAATTCTAGGTTATTGACCTACCAATGTGACGACGCAAGATCACCCACTGATTGATATTGACGTAGGCGTTCCTGTTATCAGCGAGGATTGATGTAAGAAGAGCTCTCTCTCTCTCTCTCTCTCTCTCTCTCTCTCTCTCTCTCTCTCTCTCTCTCACGCGCGTTCGCAAACAGAGATATGGAGACACTGAAATGGAAACCTTACTATTTAAAAAATTATCATCCCTTCTTGTCTAATGTAAATGAAAAAATATCACCAGTAAAGCTATTATACAAAAGCGTTGCAGATTTTGTAAATATTCATTTGGCATCAATTATAGAGCGCGAAATATCTGAATATGAAAACGCCAGAGATCGTAATTTAGGTGAATTCAGACAACAGAAATGATGAGCGTTTCAACTGCTAAATCAGTCACACTGTCCGCAAAGATGTAATTTACGCGAATTTGATTGAAAAGGATTTCAGATCAAACACAGAAATGATCGTGGAGAGAGACGAGGCCAGCACAGCATAAGTTTACGACACATGATTCATTAATGATGGTCATTTCTCTAGCAGTCAGGTACACAGCCGGGGGCTAAGGGCGTCCTACCTTACTGGGAGGGTCCGGAGGAGATGGCGAAAGACATCTCTCTCTCTCTCTCTCTCTTAGTGCGAATAAGGACTTTTCAATACTTAACTAAGTTATTCATCTGATTGATATTGACATAAGCCATCCAGTTATTTGCGAGGGTTGAAGTAAGAAGAATGCTCTCTCTCTCTCTGTCTCCCTCTCTCTCTCTCTCTCTCTCTCTCTCTCTCTCTCTCTCTCTCTCTCTCTCTCTCTCCCCTTCGACTACTTAGTTAGCTTAATTTCGAAGAGCGTTTAGGTAAATATACTTGACTCGCCCAGCTTACATAAGAGCTTACAACCAACTGAAGTAAGATATACTTCTTCCTCCGCTAACAAGAGAAGAAAAAGGCTGGATTGTGAAAACAAGCAGTCATGAGAGAGAGAGAGAGAGAGAGAGAGAGAGAGAGGAGAGACCTTACCTTACAGACCTTACATCTTGTTCGGGTTGCCCCAGGTCCCTCAGTGTGAGGCACCTCTAATGTCTACCAGAGAGTTGCTAGTACATCTTCCGGTATATTTTGCATCTTCCAATCTTGGATGGTCTGGGATGCAGTTTAGATATTTTGTCGAGCTTATTCTTAAACACATCTACGCTCACTCCTGATATATTCCTCAGATGAGCTGGCAACGCATTGAATAGACGCTGCATTATCGATGCTGGTGCGTAGTGGATTAATGTCCTGTGTGCTTTCCTTATTTTCCTGGTATAGTTTTGGGCACTATTAATCTACCTCTGCTTGCTCTTTCTGATATTTTTAGTTCCATGATATTTTCTGCTATTCCTTCTATCTGTTTCCATGCCTGAATTATCATGTAGCGTTCTCTTCTCCTTTCTAGACTATATAATTTTTAAGAATTGTAGTCTTTCCCAGTAGTCTAGGTCCTTAACTTCTTCTATTCTAGCTGTAAAGGACCTTTGTACACTCTCTATTTGTGCAATATCCTTTTGATAGTGTGGGTACCATATCATATTGCAATATTCAAGTGGACTACGAACATATGTTTTATAAAGCATTAATCATGTGTTCAGCTTTTCTTGTTTTGAAGTGCCGTAACAACATTCCCATTTTTGCTTACATTTTTGCCAACAGAGTTGCTATTTGATCATTGCATAACATGTTCCTATTCATCATCACACCAAGGTCTTTAACTGCTTCCTTATTTGTGATGGTCTCATTATTAGGTCCCTTATATGCATATAGCTTTCTTTCTCTGTCTCCATATTTATTGATTCAAATTTATCAGAGTTAAATACCATCCTATTTACCTCTGCCCAATCATATACTTTGTTAAGGTCTCTTTGTAGAGCGTTCCTATCTTCATCACAAGTAATTTCTCTACTTATTCTTGTGTCATCTGCGAAACTACTCACTACCGAATCCTTAACATTATTGTCTATGTCTTCAATCATAATAACAAACAGTATTGCAGCTAACACCGTACCTTGCGGCACACCGGATATTACCTTGGCTTCATCCGATTTCTCGTCGTTTGCAATAACTATCTGTTTTCTGTTGTGTAAAAATTCTTTTAACCATCTTCCTACTTTATCCACGATATTGTGTTTTCTAATTTTCTTCGCTAATATATTATGGTCTACTTTATCAAAAGCTTTTGCAAAGTCTAAATAAACCACATCTGTTTCATTTCCGCTTTTCATATTTTTGAATATGTTCTCACGGTGGACTAACAGTTGGGTTTGTGTACTTTTTCCGGGTACGAAACCATGTTGTCCTTTATTAAACAAATTATTTTTTATTAAATGTTTCATAATATTTTTCTTCATTACCCTTTCATACACTTTCATAATATGTGATGTTAGACTCACAGGCCTCTAGTCTTGATCCACTTTTGAAAGTAGGGTAATATATGCTAATTTTGTGCTCATCATAAATCTTGCCTGTATCTACACTTTGTCTTAATAATATTGCAAGTGGCTTTGCGATAGAATGAACTACTTTCTTTAACAAAATAGCAGGAATTCCATCAGGCCCTGCAGCAGCTCCATTTTTAATTTCATTAATAGCCTGCACAATATCAGCTTCATTAATATCTATGTCAGCTAAATATTCACTATTTTCATCCCTTACTTCTATATCATTATCTTCATTATCTATTCTAGGGGTGAATTCTCTCTTATATCGTTCTGCCAGTATGTTGCAAATTTCCTTTTTTTTCATTCGTTAATCTCCCTTCAATTCTCGAGAGCCTATTTCTATTCTTCTTTTATTCATCTTCTTCGCATATAGTATAATAGTTTGGGGTTTTGCTTGATATTTAATAGGGTTTTTTCTTCCAAGTCCCGTTTTTCATTTTCTTTGATTGTATAAAATCTTTTGTTCTGCATTTTCTATCTTACTTTTTAGTTCTATAACTTTCCATGCATTTTTTTCTTTTGCAAGACCTTTTTTCCACTTTCTGATTTTCTGGAACAAGATCCTTCTGTCTCTTGGTATGCATGACTGATGTTTACTTTTCTTCTTCGGTATATATTTTTCCACTATTTTCTCCAATATATATAATATCTCCGTATTTACCCTTATGTCATCACTTAACGAAAATGTTATCCCAATCTTTGTTTAATTCTTCATTAATTCTGACCATTTATATTTTATATAAAATGAGAGAGAGAGAGAGAGAGAGAGAGAGAGATTTCTTCAAGTTCAGAAAGAAATATTTGGTTAAATCTTTGTATAATAAAGCTTACGTACTTCAAATGTTCAAAAAATCTAGATTAACTAGAGATTTCCATTAAGCTGTGTACCTTATTCTAATGCTTAATTCACTGGTTAATTTCTAGCATATTGTATTTTTTTTATGTTGACGCGGAGACGAGATTGTATGGCTGTATACTTATTCGTAAAGTAAATAGGGGAACTGGGTTCGTAATAGCAAGACTTGTTATTTGATCCAACTCACCGTTCATGCATAGAACAAAAGAAGAGCTGAGACATCAGAGGGATTATCACAGGGTTAAAAAAACTAGAGGAATCTCTAAACCTACTCTTCCTTGGATTTATTTTATTAATACTGATCCATTTTACTTTTGATGAAATGGAGTTGGTTTTTGTTTTGCAAATAACCTTTCATGAATTTTCCTCGTTGGAAATAGTATTATTACATTTTGCAATTCTAATTATGTTTTAGGATGTTTTATGCCAATATAACATTAGGTATGCAGTACTATTGTCATGATACATACACACACACACACACACACACACACACACACATATATATATATATATATATATATATATATATATATATAATATATATATATAGATATATACATATATATATATTGTATATATATATATATATATACTATACTATATATATATATATATTATATAGATATATATATATATATATATTAGGTTAACGTAAAATTATTATTTCTTATGTTGGTTAAATCAGCCTTGTTTACATTTAAGTTAAGTTTTTTGCTGAGTATGTTTACTCTTACGTTACCGTGAAGTTAAGTGGCTTAGTCAGTGTTATTGCGCCTCCTCCTCCTCCTTTGTGTATTAGTGAACTATCGTTTTAAAGATTGTTTTATTCTTTTGCTTTTAGTGTTTATAAACACTGGAAAGGTGATGAGTGGACATGGTGGACCGGTCATGGGCAGTTCGGGTTTTGACAACCTCTCACCAGTACTGTTTCTCGTCGCCGCATTTATTTTGATTAGGAGGACGACTTAGAACCTGTACCTTTTGGACCACTCGCACGGATATTTCTTTAACGGATTCTGGCAGACGCAGATATACGTCTCTTGAGCGTGTGTGTCCTTGGATCACGGCATTTTTCGCACAGGTGTTGTTGTCACCTGCGACCTTCACACTGCAGTGGGGATTTTCGCAGAAGCTGTCATCAGCGACCACTGATTGTGCCCCTTTTTCCCGTCTGAGGATTTTGACGTGAAAACCAGTGTCGTCGCGTATCCGGCACTGGATTCTGGATTTAACTGCCGTGTCATCCTCGTCCAGCTCCTATACGGGATTGAGAGCTACTTGACTCGTTAGGTGACAAGTAGGGAGGCTGCCGCCAGGTAAGACGAATTATCGTTCCTTTTCTTTCGGAACAAGATGTTGCCCTTTAGTACCTAGCGTACAGTTCTGGCCCTTTTGGTAGCAGTTTGGATTGATCACGGCCCAGTATTCAACTCCTCTTCTAGTACTTCACTTGAAGTGAAATTGTGAATTTTTGCCAATTTTGATTTATACATATATATATGTATAGCAAAGTTAAACACTGTATCATCTACTACTTCCTTCTACCTTATTATTATTAGGTTATTGGTGATTTTGGCTAGCCTTAATTTGGATCCAACTTGTTATATATTAAGTTTGTTTTCTCTCAATACATTTTCTCTTGATTAGGGTTTTGTGTATAAGCTTTAGGGTATCTTGTGAGTTCCCGAGAACCAGGTATTTGTTCTCTTGATAATTTGTCTGAGCAATTAAGTGTATTTAACTTCACAAGGCTGATTTAAGTAATTTCTTAGTTGGTAATAAATGTTGTTAAGTTTTCTTGAGTTTCTGTTTCTGTTTATCTTATTTACTGACTGCAATCCTAGTGAATTTAAAGATCTAATAGAACCTATATTGTAACCTGCGAGGCTGTAACTATATATATATATATATATATATATATATATATATATATATTATATATATATATATATATATATATATATATATATATATATATATATATATATATATATACATATATATGGGGATACAATCCACAATGAAGTAAAATCTTCATGTCGTTTAAAATATATATTAGAGGTACGACATAGTACCTGGCTTCTGCATATATATATATATATATATATATATATATCTATATATATTATATATCATATATATATATATATATATATATCTATATACTTTTATAGATATATATATATATATATAAATATCTAATCCCAAAAGGAGCCCATAAAAAACACCAAAATAGAGAAAAAAGTACTATATTTCAGAGACTGCTGTCTCCCTCTTCAGGTAGATGAATGAGAAAAGTTCACAGAAAAGGTGGTATTTATACCAAGAGGTCCATCCACAAACAAGCCATTTTAAGTCACCCCCGCTGATAATCTTCCTCTAATCTTCTTAAGGGTTGGTTGAATGAAGACGTTGTCGATCGTGTCCGAAATCCATCCTCCTTTTGAGATGTTCATTACCTGCCTCTCTTTTATTAAGGCCGATTCCATCATTTGACTCTTGTACCGGCAGTTGCTGCTATAAATTACACGTGACAAATTCCAGTTGATTCTATGGTTATGTTCATTTATATGGTTGAAAATAGCAGAGTTCTGTTGTCCATACCTAACTGACCGTTTGTGTTGTATTAATCTCTGGGGAAGGGATTTACCTGTAAATCCGATGTAAGATTGGTCACAGTCCTGGCATGGGATTTCGTATACCCCAGAGTCCTTTGGAGATGTCTTTTGTTGGACGTTAATCAGGGATTTGGCTAAGGTGTTTGGGTAAGTAATACAAAAGGGTTCGATTTTCCGAGGGGGTTGGTTATTCTCTTAATCGTGTCCAGGTGGGGAATTATTATTTTATTGTTGGGTGTATCTCTGGTCTTGTCTTTAGGGGGTCGGTAGAAAATTACGTTAGCTTTGTGAATTGCTTTCTCAATTATATGGTCAGGATATTTTAAAGACGAAAGTTGCTTGCGAATTAGTTCAAATTCTTTTTCCAGGAATTCTGGGGAACAAATTCGTAAGGCTCTTAAGAATAAGTTACTAGCTACACCTATTTTGATAGAAATGTCATGATAGCTAAAGTAGTGAATGTATGAAAGTGAGAACGTTGGTTTTCTGTATATGGTAAATTTGTATTCTGTCGTATCTCTGATTATTAAAACATCAAGAAAAGGAATTTTGTTGTCTGTTTCCCATTCAACTTTAAATTTGATGCTGGGCACTAATGTGTTTAATTTCAAGAGGAATTCATTGAAATTGCCCCACCTATTATCCCAAAATGTTAGGATATCATCCACGTATCTCATCCACAGCATGTTTTTGGGTTTTATTGCATTTATTACTGTAGTTTCAAAGTATTCCATGTACAGATTGGCTAGAACATGGAATACTTTGAAACTACAGTAATAAATGCAATAAAACCCAAAAACATGCTGTGGATGAGATACGTGGATGATATCCTAACATTTTGGGATAACAGGTGGGGCAATTTCAATGAATTCCTCTGAAATTAAAACACATTAGTGCCCAGCATCAAATTTAAAGTTGAATGGGAAACAGACAACAAAATTCCTTTTCTTGATGTTTTAATAATCAGAGATACGACAGAATACAAATTTACCATATACAGAAAACCAACGTTCTCACTTTCATACATTCACTACTTTAGCTATCATGACATTTCTATCAAAATAGGTGTAGCTAGTAACTTATTCTTAAGAGCCTTACGAATTTGTTCCCCAGAATTCCTGGAAAAAGAATTTGAACTAATTCGCAAGCAACTTTCGTCTTTAAAATATCCTGACCATATAATTGAGAAAGCAATTCACAAAGCTAACATAATTTTCTACCGACCCCTAAAGACAAGACCAGAGATACACCCAACAATAAAATAATAATTCCCCACCTGGACACGATTAAGAGAATAACCAACCCCCTCGGAAAATCGAACCCTTTTGTATTTACTTACCCAAACACCTTAGCCAAATCCCTGATTAACGTCCAACAAAAGACATCTCCAAAGGACTCTGGGGTATACGAAATCCCATGCCAGGACTGTGACCAATCTTACATCGGATTTACAGGTAAATCCCTTCCCCAGAGATTAATACACACAAACGGTCAGTTAGGTATGGACAACAGAACTCTGCTATTTTCAACCATATAAATGAACATAACCATAGAATCAACTGGAATTTGTCACGTGTAATTTATAGCAGCAACTGCCGGTACAAGAGTCAAATGATGGAATCGGCCTTAATAAAAGAGAGGCAGGTAATGAACATCTCAAAAGGAGGATGGATTTCGACACGATCGACAACGTCTTCATTCAACCAACCCTTAAGAAGATTAGAGGAAGATTATCAGCGGGGGTGACTTAAAATGGCTTGTTTGTGGATGGACCTCTTGGTATAAATACCACCTTTTCTGTGAACTTTTCTCATTCATCTACCTGAAGAGGGAGACAGCAGTCTCTGAAATATAGTACTTTTTTCTCTATTTTGGTGTTTTTATGGCTCCTTTTATTAGATGGAACTCTGTTGTTACAGAACATTTTTACCATATATATATATATATTATATATATATATATATATATATATATATATATATATATATATATATATATATATATATATATATATATATATATATATATATATATATAGTAAAAGTAATCATTCCACAAAGATTACCTTACAACATCAACAACAACAGCAACAACAACCTCAACAACAACAACCTTTCTTGAAACACCACTTCATGGTGTATTCCTATAATGCCCCACAAATCAATTTTACCTTGAAAACGTCTAGATATGATTTCTTTACCTGGCCACAGAATAAATCTGGAAATTAATTGAAAATCACTTTACAGTCTTTCATAGAGTATTAACATCGTCAGTCCATTTACTATGGTAGGGCATATCAGCGAATGGGTATTGTGAGACGGCAATGGGCACTACATTCTCCTGGAAGGGAGATAGGAAGCATCAGTTTAGCATGAGTTTAGTAGCTCCTGTTCGGTCCTATCTGGGCAATTCTGCAATACGATTATCGGGGTTCCATTAGTGATAAATATTAGTCATGGGAGAGAGAGAGAGAGAGAGAGAGAGAGAGAGAGAGAGAGAGAGAGTGAGATTAATAGCAACATCCACATTTACAAAGAGAATGAAACTCCTAACATTATATTACTTACCTTCAGTAACAAGCACAAATTATTATAACTATTTCAACGTTTCAGCATAGAAAAAATTATGCATTTGTATTTTTTTTGTATTTGGTTTAACTAACAATTGAATGTTATTTTTTAACCCAGGATTCATATTAAGTTAATGTATATAATGCTATTTTATGAAAGAAAGATCTTTAACAGAAAGTCAAAATATTAGATATCTTATTGTATTACTGTCGAACAGTGAATCGTTAGAATAGAGATATGATTCGTTCAAAATCTTCAGAAATACTCTACGTATAAAGTCACTACTCTTCAAAAAAATATGTATGTACTCTAATGCCATTTTGAACCTGACTACATACGATTTATTGTTACCTTCCTAAAAAAAATAGCAAAACAAATGATAAGAAAGAAATATGAGATAACAAATGGAAGTCAACCTGAAAACAATATTGTGCCATGAAAAAGATACCGAATATTGTTGTTCTGTCATGGATACCAGCGATAAATATTCTTCCAAATGATATGGGTATAATATTACAACTGCAGAGTGAACCTTTGCATCAATGTACGATGCAATGCAATGCAGTACAACGCAATGCACAAAATTAAGGGCAATGGGATACATTTAAGACACTATTCCCATTACATCTCGCACTGTTCATTTTCACGACAACGCGAAACGACAAAGGGAGTATAGGGATTTAACATCGAATTAACTTTGAAAGAGGATGCCCTCGCCCTGCCCTCCCCATTGGGGATTAAGTGCTTAATTTGAACTAGATACATTTTTCCCCAAACATTAAATGAAGCTGCATTTGCATCATATATTGAATTGGAACTGCTGAGTTGAATTATATTCATTCCGCGTAGTTGCTGGAAATTCTCAAGCATTTTTGTAAATGCAAAACGGAAATCAGCGTGTATTTACAGTAAATACGTGATACGTCTCTCTCTCTCTCTCTCTCTCTCTCTCTCTCTCTCTCTCTCTCTCTCTCTCTCTCTCTCTCCTCATGATGAAAGAAGCTTTCATTCCTGCAGTATAATTAGTTTGAAATTCATGATGGCCGTATGCGAGGAAAAGTGACATTTTTCTTATTGAATGATTTCCATGTTTCAATAAACAAAATGTAACGATTTTTAGCGTTTTATTATCATGTGTAAACCCGGGAAAAAATTGCACCCTGGTTTTGAATGCATTATTGAAAATCAGATCAAATTCAAACACCCACACACGAATTATACTCTAAATGTGGCTTTCTCAACCTAGATGGAAGTAAGGCTGGGTTAAGTGAGAGGAACAATTATTTGTTATAGAAAGCAATAAATCAAGATAACGATAATATCAGCGTAAAAAGCGAATGATAAAAGAAGGAACCAGTTCGTATCTGAGGTGAAACTCTGATTATACCAAAGGAGGAAGCAATACAACAAACAATATATAATGTTAAGTAAATAGCAGACTGTGAAGGGTAGTGAGCTTTGAAGGGAAATAACATCATTGCCCATAATTAATACAAAAGACAGAGATAAAATGATGCTTTACCCTCTGCCGAAATCAGAGGGAATTAGATAACGAATGCACCCATTTACTCTAAATTTTTTTCGAATTATACATAAGACAATATGTGTAATGTGTGTTTGAAGTAATATAATACCTGCTGTCGTTAAAACGAAAAATTCATATTTACATCTCTCTCTCTCTCTCTCTCTCTCTCTCTCTCTCTCTCTCCTCTCTCTCTCTCTCTCTACTTACCTACCTATTCACCAATCTATATTTACCTGCCTATTTATCTATATTGATTCTGGTAGTAATTCGGGCAGACAGCCATGATTTATTAACTTGTGTTAACTCACAATATCAATTCAACCAAATCATATATTAAACGGTGTCAAGATCACGTATCTTGAACGGCTGGTTTTATCTTATCTTATCTAACATTTTCCTGCATTCATCTTCAACATGCACTCTATGTTCCATTTATTGGTGACAAATTAAAATTATGCGTATTCGATCAAACGGAAAAACACCATTATCAGGGATGACCAAATATTTGGTCAACGTTACAAATGTAGTTTTCATATTTAATGTAAATCACTTTCATTTGTAAGTAATGCGCAAATCTATCTAAACATAAATCAATCATTTATTCTAGACAGTATTAGACTGATATGTTGGGCGATAATTCCAATTTATTCGTATATGTAATGAAACTATTTTTTCTTCACAAGAACACTAATGACATTCATAAGCGCTGGAAGCAACAACAAAACCAACCGGCTTCTTAGTAGAATTGTTTCTTTGCTGCGTGAAAGAAGTTGCCGGCTTGTCTGTATAACGAAAGAGGTGAAGACAGCTTAAACATTTCATTCAGTTTCGTTCACTTTCTCTCTTTCCTACGTTTACCAAATTCATTTAATATTCAAGTCACTGATCTATTTATGCCACATGGTACATAGAAAATATTAAAACGAGAATCTACAGTGTACTTTGAATCTCAGAATATAACCTTGAAATGAGACAAAATCCTAACTCTTACTTGAAAAGCAACGATGGATAAAGAAATATGGTTTGGACAATTGTTAGTATGTTGTGTTCATAGGTAACTCGTGACAACTAGAAATGCGTTGATATTGGTCATTATGATGTTAATAAAGTACAAAAATATAGCAAAATTGCCCATGCTTCGTTGCATAATCGGACGACATGCCATACTTATTCATCTCAATGAAAATTCTACTTTTGAATGATGAATAACTTTTCAAGATGTTCACGGAACTAAGTTCAGATTAATTGGGAAAAGTAATCTTCAATAATAATAAATTCTCCATCGAAGTATCTTAAGAGGAAATACACCAAGGAATTTATTTTTCATCAAACAAATATATCTTTCTATCACTTGTATAAACTTTTTTCACTTAAAGATTCGAATTGTAAGTTAAACTGGCTCGATTTATTGAGACGCGTGCTTACCACAAACTTCATGTATACACATACTCAAAACTCTCTCTCTCTCTCTCTCTCTCTCTCTCTCTCTCTCTCTCTCTCTCTCTCTCTTTCCAGCCTTCCTTATAAAGGCCCTGTTGTGTCAGTGTTAAAAGAGCAACTACAATCACAACAGATCCGAATATCGTGTTGAAAGCTAATCCCAGACTGCAATATTAAATATAATCAACAAAGTTCGAGAACACGATAATAGCTAAGCTGAACCTTTAGAAAAAAAATATCCAGTAGTTATTAAAGAATTGTTAATGAGGTACAGAGCGAATGTCATGAAAATTACATTAATGTTGCTTTGACTGTTAATAAACGTTTTAAGTAAATTCAAGGATATTCCTGTAATAACTTATAACTATCTGTTAATGATGGTGCGTTATAATTATGAATGGAGGTAATATATATCTCTAATGTAGATGCACTTTGAAGACAATATTCGAAACCAGGAAAGTAGGAAACTGTTTTTTTTTTTTACAATAAACTAAGCTAATGACAAAGGCCAGTGTGTACACAAGAATAGGAAAGTCAGAGAATGATTGCCTCTGTAGTTACTGAATGATGAAGAGGCAGGAAAGTGGTTGGGATTGTAGTATCAGACAGCCTTTGGGAAAATGGTTAGGAAATCTTTTATAGACTAAGCTAGACTAAACAGCTATTGTAAGATCAAGGTGATGGGGTTATTGGTGGGAAAATGGCTGGATGGAGGTACGTCTGATCATTATTTGTTGAACCAAAAGCTTTGGTAGATATACGTGTAAGTTGGAGAGAATTGGAGTCAGCTTTGGCTATAATTTGATGAATGCAAGTATGTTTGAAAAGAAGGAATTGATAATAAAATGAGAGAATAGATAACCTTTCTGAGGCTTGATTAGAGACACGAAAATAAAAGCCGTATATGAGGAACTTGCAGAATTCCATTAAAAACTCGTGTAAGATTACAGAAGTGAATAAAAATTTAAATGAAACGATAAGTAGTGACGAAAATATGGATAATATCCGAGGTGCGGTTGCATGACGGGAAACATCGATCCTATGCCGGTTGGACAGAAGGACGTATAGACTAGTGTATTGAGATGAAAATTAAGAGAGGAAATAAGTCAAGTTATGAAGTGAATAGATTAGAAAGACGAAGAAATTAATTGAAACAGAAGTCCTCCAGATGGAAAGTTCAATAAGATATGGACGTCAGTGTTAAAGATGTAATTGGAGAGATGCTTTCTGAGATTTGCGTAACTCTGGATTTACCAGGTGAGTCGTTTATTGGCTGAATTATTTTCTGCAGAGAGAGAAAGAGGCTGATCTGAATGTTGTAAAAGTGAAAAAGTAAGAGGTTGAGAATGTTCTGGGAAATAACTTATGAAACAAAGAGTTGATAGGATTACAAATGAGATGTCGTATGACATTTCTGTGATTCTGATTGTGTGGAAGATAGAAAGTTTCAAGGAAGCGTGTGAGAGAGGAATAATTATCCTATTGAATTAATGCAACAGATCCTGCTATAAGGTTTATAGGAAAAAATATTTTCGATCTCTTATCTAACTTAACATAAATGGGTATAGTAAGAAGCAAAATCCTTTAGACTTATCGTTTCGATTCAAGTTCCAATTATTTGGCAATTTTCCCGTGTTTTAAATGTGTCCCCGGCCCACATAACAGACAGGGATTGGTTCCTGCTCAATTTACAACTTTTATTGGCCGTTACCCTTTGCAGGTGGAGCCATCCACCTCAAGGGATTTGGCAAGATTAAATATAACGGGTGAAAAACCTATAGAGACGAAATATGTAAATTGTCTGTTCTGCTTAATGTTATTATGAATTAGGTTTCATTATGTATAGCTATAAGCATAATGCATGCATATATGAATCAACAGAAAGTAGTTTATTCTCGACATTTTGCATAAACTGTACTTAATATCATCAGGAGAAGTCTGAATATGGTTAAACCTCCAGAAGATATTTATTATTGGATTTTGTATTTCAAGCAAGAAATAAAAATGCATATTTAGCCAACTGAAGCAGACAGTTATTTGAAAGTTATAAATCCAGGTTGTTCATCCTATATTGTGATGTTAAAGGATCAATAATTTTGATGAGGCAGTAAATATTGATCTTGATTTCTCTGTGGCCATCTCTTCCTATATGTTATGGCTTTGAACAGTGACAGAATCATTATTCAATTAAGACATTACAACGTCATTATACAAGTGTCAATAGTCAGAGTTTACTTTCCTTTTTAAAATATAATAAAGCATATAATTTAAATCTGGAATTAGTTTTATTCATGAGCAATTTGTATAATTAGATGGCATTTTGCTGAAGTCTGCCATCCTTCTGCTGATAAGGACATCATAAATCATTGGCAGTTTGCATATGGTGACGAAGAATCGTGAATGTTTTCATGGTAACTAAAAGGTTCTCGCTTACTTACTGATATTTGTAAATATTTATTGTTTACATGTAGACATTTATCATTATATACTCGCGACTATTTTACGTAAATTTGCTACAAAAACGGATGTCTGTACCTTAATTGAAATAATTGCAAAAAGCTTTCAATTAACAAATTATGTCAAAAATATAGACAGGCAAAAATCGAACTACGGCTATGAAGAAAAATATTTGATCAGGTCCTGCCAGCATAAGCAAAGACAATGGATATTTACGGCTGTTTTTTTATGAATTAAAATAAACAAGACAGGTATCCGGCCATTTCCTTAATGTTGCTTAGCGCCCTGGAAATGAATCTCCGGATTCCAGGACCAATAAAGAGCTGTATCCTTAATGGCAACTCATTTTATCACAAGACAGGAGGGACCAGAAAAATATCTTCGTCTTTTTGTTTATTATTCACTAATAATTATATAATCTCAACATAAGAAATATAAATTAGGGTTTTTCTTATGTATGATTGATAAGCGCAATGCAACTGTCTTCCAAATTCATGTTTAACTAGCAATGACTATTAGAAATGTACATTATCTTCTTAGTAAACAAAAAAAGAAACTATATCGTCAACTTATATTTATAAAGGTGTCTTTCGTAATTAGCCATTGATTATTAAATAATTATCACGAAGAAATCGAAATTATTCCTGTAGCAAGCAACCTCTTACACCACGGGATAAACGGTAACTATTTATTGTAAGCTCAGGCGAGTGAAAAAGTTCGGAGTAAAAATATTTATTATTTTGGGGGTCAGTTTCAGTAACATGATGGGGAGAAGGCGGGCGAATGACATTGCCTGACATTAAAAATGCGTCAGTTATTTCATGTTCCTTGCTGATAATGTACGTCCTTAAGACTACTTTTACCAATGGATTTGAGTGTACGAGTATGAGTGTGTCAGAGAGAGAGAGAGAGAGAGAGAGAGAGAGAGAGAGAGAGAGAGAGAGAGAGAGAGAGAGAGAGAGAGAGAGAGAGTTACAGGAAAAGGTGGTAAATGAATAGATATAAGGGAAAAGAAAATAAAATTAATCTAATGAAATTTGGATAATACTGATCATTGTTTCATTGTAAGTTTAGTTATAATTTGTATTAGCATTAAATTGTCCATAAATAAGTTTTGATTATAAAGAATTGAGGGCACAAAGGAAGGAAACTGGGAAGGATGTAAGCAATCACCATGAATATTGTATCATTGTTAATTTTAACACCAAGTTTAAATTATAGCGATAATTGGTATGAAGTGTTTACCTGTCAGCCACTCAATTAATAAGAAATTGAATAATAAATTAATAGAAAAATACCTAAAAATTTCAATGTGATCCTAAGAATTCCTTATCTTTCACCGTCCACATTTTATTGAATTACAAATACATTATTAATGATACGATTACCTGAATGAATATAGCCTCTCTCTCAATTTAGTAATATTAATATTAATATATGCCCACCATTTTCGAATGAAGAATGTCAATGGAATTCATAAATTATATTAATGAATTAATTAAAAATCTATTAGATTAAAAATCTATTACCTATAAATGAGATTTTATTAATTAGGGATTCTAATTACGCTGATCGTAACAGATCTTTTTGGAATGTTTATATTCTAGTTTTTTATTTCAGATTTACATTTTAATATTCCTCACCAGAATTACCCTTTTTAATATTCCTTTATTACCACTGGAATTACATATGATGAGTAGATTTAATTAGGCCTTTCAAATATTTGGGAAAACGATGAGCAAAGAATTGGCAATTATTAGCAGTTAAGACTCGTTGTTGAGTATGAAAAGTGAAATCAATCATTTATTTATCAGCTCAGGGATTTGAACTTTTACCGTCGATAATATTCAATGTGAATATTATCGACTGTAATAAAATATGCAAATGAAAAATAATTTTATAAATTTTTATAAATGTTTAACAATTCAACTTTTCTCTCTGGTCGACGATTGTACGCCTGCTTTGAATACCCTCCGAATGTAATTTGCTTTTACAAAAACGAAGAGCTGATGAATAAATACATAATCATAAATTTTTCTATGCATTTTTTTCTTCTCTCAATTCGGAGTTCCACGACCGAACAATATTCGCTACACGGAAAGGGATGAAAATGAAAAATAAAAACGAGCTGTTACCGCTTCCTGAAAAATGAATGTGCCATTAGCATAATGAGAGGCGAATTGAAAGGGAATTTTCCACGTTTATTTTTATATAGCAGTAAAACAATGTACGCATTGCATTAGTACTTACTCCAAAACAATTCTCCTTTTACTGTATTATTAACTTATATTTCTATCTGATTGTTCATTAATTTGTAAAAAAAGAAATTTCTAATTACGGATCTCTTTTTCTGTATATCCTCATACCTTCTCTCACTTTTTTCCAATAAACAACATATTCTTTGGAAGCTTCAACTTCAGTTCAGTGGCCCCTGTGGGAATGTTCCTTGATAATAATAATAATAATAATAATAATAATAATAATAATAATAATAATAATAAAATAATAATAATAATAATAAGTAATGGACTCCTAAGGAGGCAGGATGCAACCCGGAACCCCCCACTATAAATATCACCCAGTCGAATTGGAGGACTGTGATAGAGCAAAAAAAAATAAATAAAAAATAAATAACAATAATAATAATAAAAGCCTTAGGTACAGTGAAGATTGGTTTGGCTCAGTTGATAGTGCCCTTGTTTTCCCATTGAAACACCTGGGTTCGATTCCTATGTGAGTTAAAAATTTATTCCTGTTCCACACGTGATTGTTCGTTGATTATATATATATATATATATATATATATATATATATATATATATATATATATATATATATATATATATATATATATATATATATATATATATATGTATATATATATATGCATAACCCACTACAATTTTTATATTAATTAATGACCAAACTTTATATACTTTACATCACGGTAGGAATGACCTCTTTAACTCAACTTCCTACCTGTTAAGCATTATACCACAAGGCCTCTCATTACCCAATGGAAATAGACGGCTATAATCCACTTAGGCCAGGCGGACATACTGTCTGAGGTCACGAATGTTTCGTCAGTTGACCCTGGTTTAAAATGATATGTTTTTTCAGGTGATTAATGTTCCCTTGTTCCCAGCTTGATGTTTGTGATGGATATTCACCGATTCGTGGTAAATCTTTTTGCTCTAGTAGGGATCGAGGTCTTTTATTATTTATGTATTTATTTATTAATTTAGTTATGTTTTCATTTAATTATTCAGCACTTTGTTAATTTATTAAATTAATCACATACATATCACGAACACACCATACCTGCGTTTGTTTATATATATATATGTATATATATATATATATATAGGTATATAAATATATATATATATATATATATATATATATATATATCTATAATAGTATATATATATATATATATAATATAATAGTATATATATATGTATATATATATATATATATATATATATATATATATATATATATATATATATATATAAATATATCTATATATATATATCTATATATATATATATATATATATATAATATATATATATATAAATATATATATATATATATATATATATATATATATATATATATATTATCTATTAATTAATTTATTTAATTATTTACTTAATTAATAGTGAATTCACTTATCTATTTATGATATTAATTAACATTATGCTAAAATAACTTAAAGAAACGCGATGGATATATGAAACAGTTCCAATAATTATAGTATCTTGTTTCACAGGAAGAAAAAAGAAGGAAAGAAATATATCAATTCGGTCTCATATTTCGTCGTTTTCAAAATGGAAGAGTATAATCTCTCTCTCTCTCTCTCTCTCTCTCTCTCTCTCTCTCTCTCTCTGTGTGCTTTTGTTTCTGCTTGCTTTGCCATTTTCATGCATTTAATGGTAGCAGAACAAAGACATTATTACAATTCACTATAAAATTAATTCTCCTCTTTTTATTGCGTTAATAGAACATCCCGACATTCTTTGATTGTCTCTTTTAACTCTGATTCCGATTAGCTACTTTTAATTATACTGTATATAATGAATGTATCATTCAGTACTTATACAGTAATCACCTTTTAATCCAGTATCTGTATCATATTTATCGGTAATTTTTGTCAATTAAAGCTTTAATCTCTCTCCCTATTTCCTGATTTCTAGACTCGATGGATTTAATGCCTTTGATGTAAGTTTGTATGCAAATTAAAAAAAAAAATGGTTGAACAGTTTACAAAATATGAAAGTTGCAAGCACTGAGTTTTCATTTAAAGTTATCAGCTATGACTGATAATGTATTTTATAATAATTTGTGTTAATAAACTGTTGTTTCTCATCATAACTTCTGCGCTGATTTTCCACCACTATGCAGCATATTTAATCATATTAACCAGGTTTAGATGATTATGATGTTGTTAAAGACTGTGAAATATAATTATCTAACATAGCAATTAGATACTCTAGAGAAGAAGTAATAAATAACACCAAAAATACAGAACTGGGAATGGTAACTCCTGGACAGGATAAGACGACTAGTGATGACTCATCGCTGTGTTTTGAGTGGTCGCACAGGCCTAGTCAATTCAAGATGGCGTTGGTTGGACAATACGTCGCCAAATCCCCTACGAAGCCCAAAACCCCCAATGCCGGAAACCCACAAAAAGACTTTTGGCTGAAATGTCACATTCTTATCTCTCCCAAAATTCAATATCCCATCCGCATTTGCAAAACGTACCTTCGTTAAAATTCTAATTAAAATTAATACATTATTTTGCGGAATTCTGCTATAAAATAGATAAACAGACACACCACACACAACAACAAACACATAAATTCGCTGTCGTAAGACATAAACGTATCTACGACGGCAACAGAAAAATTTCATTAAAAACAAAGATGATATTCAGTGGAAATTATCTATAAAACATCATACGAAACACAAAGGAAAGTTTGTGTGTGTGTGTGTGTGTGTGTGTGTGTGTGTGTGTGTGTGATACAAACGAACTGCTGTTGCGAGAATGAAAATATTCCTGATGGACTGCTCGGCGTCAAGATAATTAAATCCGGCGAATCTATCAGTTCTGAACCTTTTGTTTTCGATTCTCCCAGGAATGCCCACACAAAAATGGCGATACATTGCTTTGATGAAAAGTTTGAATTAAAAGTGTGATGGAAGTGATTTTAGCGTCTTTCTTTAATTCATGTAATGTGTGCTTTAGTGTTCTGCAATTAAATCATGCCATCAAAGGGATTAGCGATTGAGGTAGTGAAGTATTTTGGGAAGGATTTATAGATAAAAGACGTAATATTTAGAAAATGTAAGAAAGCATTTCGGAAAGTTAAATAGAATTGTTAATCATATTCAGGTATTAGTTAATATAAAGTGATAGTGATACCTTACAAGTAAATATATCATTCTATTCTTCACTGCTTTCAGAAATTTTTGTCAGTTTGACAAAGCACATCATTTTTCTGGGATGTTATTAAAGCAATTATTAAAATAATTTTAATATAATATTGAACAATATAGAGTAATAATGATTTATTTGAAGGATGTACCTAAGTCTACTCTCCATTGATTACCTAAATCATTAGAAATTCCTTCCCCTTTCACAAAGCACTTAATTTTCCTGGGCTGTGACTAAAACAATTTAAAAAGTAATAATAATGTCTTCAAAAGGAAATACATTATTCTGCTCCTCAAAGCTTTCAGAAATCGTTAAATATTCCTTCTCTTCGACAAAGCACATGATTTACCAGCGGTTTGACAGAAACAATGTGAAAATAAAAACTTTTTGGTATATCACAAATTTCCCAGAAAATCCCCGAATGAAAGTTACATCTGAATATCAAGGACAGGTTGCGAATGATGTTACTCTCCTTCAGAAAACTCATTGTTTCATTGCGTAATTAATGCGCGTAACGACCCAAAGGTATTGACAGCATATCCAAATCATTATTAATGAGAAACAATTGATGCTGCATCAGATGACATGTGGAGAAAATGTTGCTTGATTTGGAAGGTAATTTAATTTCTTTTATATTAATATAAAAAAGATGGTAAGATTGATTGTTCATCAATATTATTTATTTTCTTTCCAATATTAATAAGGATAAAACAGTTGAGGCATAATTCTTTATTTTGTTTTTCTGTTGTTATTACCACACACACACACACACACACACACACACACATACACACACACACACACATCACACACACACATATATATATATATATATATATATATATATATATATATATATATATATATATATATATATATATATATATATATATATATATATATATATATATATATATATAATATATATGTATAACTGAATCACGATAGTTAGGAACGTGATAAATCCATAAATAAAAGATAAATGCCACGAAGGAAGGCAAAATAAACGAAGGAGTCTGCAAGATCTTTCGGCTTTAAAAGCCCTTTACTGAGCAGATACTGACAAAATACGAGAAAAAGACAAATACAAGAAGGTTCGTATAACTGACAGAATCCGACACACCTGGAAGATAGAAAACCTTCCCAACAAGCATAACAATGGGTGCAATTAAAGGTTTAAGACAAATCATCTCAGATACAATCTCCAGGGACAATTAAAGATTATAGGTGGGACAGCTATTCGGAACTTGGTAAAGAAAACCATATTCACAACATGACAGACATACATTACAACAAAATTTAATAACTCTAAGGCAACTGATTTTTATTTAAGTCAGTAATTAAATCTTTGAGGTCATTCTTAAACATGTTACAGATACAGGGTCTAAATGAAAAAGCCACGACTAACATTGAAATTACAATGAAAAATAAGTTGTATTAAAGTAGATTCTAAAAGATTTCGTGATAAGACATCTCTGACCATGCAATTACTGAACTATCAATCCAATTAATTCGGTGGTTGTTTTCACTTAAATGAATGAATAATGCATTAGATTTTTGCCCATTTTTACAGAGTATTTATGCTGGCTTAGCCTTACTTCTAAGCCTTTGCTGGACTGTCCCGAGATAGAATGAGGGGACAATCCATACATGGAATTTTATATATTATGTTGTTGCTTTCTCTGGGGCCATTTTTTATTAACATTCTTTTAGTGTGTTATTATAGGATAAAACAGGTTGACATTAAAAGCTTTTAACAATGGTTTAATGGTTTCAAATCCGTTAAAATAAGGCAAACTGAGAATGTTCTTAGAATTTTCTTTCTGTGTGTTATTTACAGTATACTTTTTGTGGGCTTTTATTATAACAAATGTCTAATATATGGTGAAGGATAGCATAAATCTTTCCCTATTTTTCTTATGTATTCAATTTCTTGATCCAAATATTGTGGACTGACAATTCGCAATGCTCGTAAAAACATAGAGGAAAAAATTGATATTTTTATATTAAGATGGTGGCCTGAGAAGAAATGAACATAAGTTAAGTTGTTAGTCGGTTTCCCTATAATACTGAATTTACATTGAAATGGTTCTCTATGTATCAAAACGTCTAAGAAAGGGAGGCAATTGTCTTTTTCTAATTCTAGAGTAAACTTAATCGATGGTACCTGGTTATTTAATTTAGAGAGTAAATCATTTACATCAATACCGAACAGGAAGAACAGCTAAACAATCATCAACGTAACGATACCACTTTACAGGAATATGAATGATATTAGGTAGTAGCGTTTTTCAAAGAATTCCATATACAGGTTTGAGAGCAATGGTGATAAAGGATTTCCCATTGCCATGCCAAAAATTTGTTGATAAAATTACCCATTGAATATAAACTTACAATCACAAATGCACGCAAACTCGTGAGTGAAATAATGTGACTTATAGGTAGAGGTAATTCATGCTGAGTTAGTTCATTACAAAGATATTCTAAAATAGTCTATAGGGACTTTAGTAAAAAGAGAACATACGTCAAAACTAACGAATCTATCAGTAGGGCAAAGAGCAATTTTGTTTAATTTTATCAACTAAATCTAGAGAATTATATATATGAGAATCGGAGATGTTCCAAGTAACGGGGACAAGATCTATATATATAAGATATTTATATATATATATATATATATATATATATATATATATATATATATATATATATATATATATATATATATATATATACTATATATATATATATATATATATATATATTATATATATATATATATTATATATATATATATATATATATATATATATATATATATATATATATATATATTATATATAATATGTATATATATATATAATTATATAATAATATATATATATATATATATATATATATATATATATATATATATAGATATATATATATATATATATATAAATATATATATATATATATATATATATATATATATATAATATATTTATATATATAATATATATATATATATATATATATATAAGGTATCATATATATATATATATATATATATATAAATATATATATATTATTTTATTATATATTTTGTTTAATATATATCATAACTATCGCATGTATTGTAATAGTATATATTTCATACATACAGTAGAATGTAAAAGCTGGAAAAAATACATATTATTCAAAATTTAATGTAAAAGAATAAAAAAAAAATATTCGCTTGGGTTAAGCACCTCCATTGAATGAAACTTTATTACATTTTTTATATTAGTTGTTAAGTTCACAACTGCGATCTATTTCGAAATAAACTAGATTATTATAGATATGACAATAATTCAATTTAATGTGTCGAGTGGTGTAAAAAATTATTTAAATAAATTTCAAATAACTGTATGTTTGTTTCTCAATAATTCAGATTTAAGTTTCAGACTTAGATATAGCCTCAGTATTCATATTTTGGGGGCAATTAGTCTTGCAGTTAATTTATGAAAATAATATTTTTAATTAAAACAGAGTTATTACGAGAGTTGTAGGTGTATAATGCCAAAAAAAAGAACAATAGTTTGAGTTATGTTTTGAAATAAACGGCTGATTATGGAAAAAGGGTAGCTGTGAATTGCGTAAGGTATATATATTTGTCAATAGCGGATAACTGTGATAAGCCCTCTCAAAAATACACAACAAACAAACGAACAGACATCTCTCTCTCTCTCTCTCTCTCTCTCTCTCTCTCTCTCTCTCTCTCTTTATGTATATATATATATATATATATATATATATATATATATATATATATATATATATATATATATATATATATATATATATATATATATATATATATATATATATATATATATATACTATATATATATATATATATATATATATATATATATATATATATATATATATATATATATATATATAAAGAGAGAGAGAGAGAGAGAGATGTCTGTTCGTTTGTTTGTTATGTATTTTTGAGTGGGTTGATGGAGTTTTGCCCCCATAAGGCAATAAAGAACCTTTTTATAGACAGGAAAAGAAACCTTTTCAAGCGGAAAAAAGGTAGTTCTATAAATTGCCATATATTGCAACTGTCCATCCTTTAGAGTGAATGCTTACGGTTTATTTTTATTCGTGCTCTAGCAGTTGGCAACATTCCCCATCGAGTTGCCGAGATTTATAAATGGATTTTCGCTTTAAAATCACGGAGGTTTTGTTGTAAAATATTAAGCAGAAAAGAGAAAGTAAACGGAGGGAGTCTCAAATGCAAAGGCGTTATATACAGTGATTTTAGTATATAAATAATATATATATAGATATATATATATTATATATATATATATATATATATATATATATATATATATATATATATATATATATATATATATATATATATATATATATATATATATACGACGACCGGTAGAGTTTCCCCTCCCTACGAGTATGAGAAGACTTGCCACCAACAATGACACCACCGATCGCGACAACTCCACGGAAGACAACACCCCCGAACGAGGTACTCCTACAGTTGGTGGAAATCAAATTAGCCGTGACGTCCCACAACGTAGCGCAACACCCATCATCGTTACAGCGCCGTTCAGGAGGTCCAGACGGCTGCAGCATCTGCTGCAACGCAACCATCGGCTCAAAGAAAGTGGCTCGAGACCTGCATCAGGCCCTATAGGCGCTCTTCTAGCCTGTTTAAGTAGCGCGGAAAAAGCCGATTGTAGAGAAGAATCTCTACAAGTGTAATGTTGCTGAAGTAGCCATTACTTTTAATAATGTATGCTCGACAGAGGGTTTGCTTCCTAAGTACACTAATATTCAGCTACACGACCCGTCAGCAAGAAAAAATAACACCAGGAGCTTAAGGAAATCCCTCCTACAGCAGCAAACAGCGATCAAGACTACCGAACTGCATGCCCACCAGAACGAGACCAAGAGACTGCTGCAGGAGTGGGAGAGAGTGAGAAGCAGTCCCGGCACCAGTGGAGTAGGAGATGAACCTATAGCAGCACGTCCTGGTGCCCTTCGAGAGGAAGGACTGGACGAGACCGAATAAGAAAATCCTGAACGTGACACAACCACTAAAGAAGACAACCCTGCAGGAGAGAAACCAATGTACCCTGGGAGCATTGTGAGATGCCTTGTCCGCCTTCAGGAGGACGACATAAAGCAGCGGATGAGAGGTGCCCTGCACAAGCTCATCTCCCTGAACGGCGGCAAACTCCGCGTCCCTCAACGAGCCCAAGGATACATTAACCTTACTGATTACGACCCCACCCCCAATCAAGACACCCTTCTGAAGCTGGGTCTTAATTGCCCCATCATTTCGAGACCCAGGCCTCATGACAAGAGACTCGAAATCGAGTTGCTCCTAGACTCCATCCAGTAACTCGAAGCCCAGAGCATTGTGAGAATTACTGACGCCATTCAAACCCTCCCACTTGCTGAAGCTCTTACAGAGAGGGGCTCGCACTTCAGCGGGATCCTCACCAAGGGGATGAAGAAAGCAACAAAGGAACTGAAGGAGAAAGTGAACATCACGGTGCGACGTGGGGACAAGACAGCAGCCTTCGTCTTGATTGATACTGCCGAATATCACGAGAAGCTGGATGCTATTTTGTCTGACGAGAGCAAGTTCAAGCGCCTGACAAGGAACCCGACAGACGACATCAAGAAGGAGGCTAATGGAGTCATCAGCACAGTGAATGCTGCAACAAACGCTGTGCACCTCCTGCCCATATAAGGAGACTATAGCCTGGGTTATTTATATGGTAATGTAAAAACCCACAAACAAGGAAACCCCCACCGGCCGATCATCAGCCAGACGCCCGCCCCTACGTAACGCCTTGGGTAAACACCTCAAGCAAATTTTGACCCCTTACGTCCAGAGTTGGTACAGCCTGCAGTCTTCGGCAGAATTCTTAGAAGCCATCATGGACGCCCCTGGTACTGGGATTATCGCCTTGCTGGAAGTGGAGTCCCTATTTACGAACGTGTCTGTCGACGAAACCATAGATATAATCCTTGATCATGTCTACAGGAATCAGTCGACAGCGCCCCTCAAAATACCGGAAGCCTCACTCCGTACGCTGCTGGAGATCTGCACGAAAAAGGCCCCTTTCACCACCCAGAAGGACGGTGTGTCGATGGGCTCCCCACTAGGGGTCCTCTTCACTAACTTTTATATGGGCGTTGTGGAGGAACGTGTCTTTGCTAGGATGCAGCAACGCCACAGATATGGACGTTATATTGAATATTGACGACATCTTTGTGCAAGTCGACGCCGAGGATGAGGTAAATGCCATCCATCAAGCATTTTAGCAGTGCAGTGTGCTGAATTACACAGTCGAACACAGCTCTAACCATTGGCTCCCCTTCCTCGATGTCCTTGTAAGCAAGACGGATAACAGTGTCCGTACTTCAGTCTACACAAAGAAGACCAATTTAGTACTTTGCCTCAATGAAGACAGCGAGTGCCCCACCAGATTCAAAAGCACCACCGTCAGGGCCTTCATCAGGAGGGCTCTCTCACACTGCTCGACCTGGCAGGACACTCACCAGTACTTATGAATAACGGGTACCCAAATAAATTAATCAGCAAGGAAGTCCGCACAGACCTGGAGAAATGGTATGGTAATGAGAGCCCGCAGCCCCGCCCCCAGGATAATATCAATCTGTACTACAAAGCCTTCATGAGTTCCTATTACCGTGAAGAAGAGGACTCCATTAAGAAAATTATTTCTGAAAATGTATCCACGACTAACGACGCCAAGAATATCGACTTAATCATATATTACCAGAATCGGAGGATGCGCGACCTTATTATGAAAAATAACCCCTCTCCACAGGTAAGAGAACCCCTGAAGCAGACGAATGTAGTGTACCAGTATACATGCCCACTTCATGAATGCAGCGGCGCCTACGTAGGTATGACTACCATGCACCTGTGAAAGAGACTCTCATGCCATGCCCAAGAGGGGGCTATCAAGAATCACGCCCGCACCAAACATCTGGAGGCCATCTTCCGCGATATCATCATACAGAACACGAAAATCATCGGGAAGGCCCTTGATGCCCTGTCGGCTGCGCCTGCTGGAGGCGCTCCTCATCCAGCAAATAAAACCTACACTGAATACGGCGCAGGAAGAATTTCTCCTCCCTACGAGTATGAGAAGACCTGCTACCAACAATGACACCACCGATCACGACAACTCCACAGAAGACAACGCCCCCAAAAGAGGTACTCCTGCAGAAGATGGAAATCAAATTAGCCGTGACGTCCCACAGCGTAGCGCAACGCCCATCAACGTTACAGCGCCACTCAGGAGGTCCAGACGGCTGCAAGATCTGCTGCAACGCAAACATCGGCTCGAAAAAAGTGGTTCAAGACCTGGCTCAGGCAACCAATCTAAACGAAGACTCACCGCCACCAGCCAATATAGCATAGTCAATCCACAAAACCTAATCAGAAAATGTGCTGCATGCAACATTCCGACCCACCAACAGTGTGCTGAGGTAATACAAGATTTGAGAAAAGATACAAGAATTTTTTGTTCAACATGTCTATCATGGATAGACAATGTTATTAAATCAAGATTGAATGTACAAATAGTTGAGGATGAAGAAGAAGAGGAAGAGGAAGAAGAAGAAGAAAAAGACGAAGAGGAAAACGGAAGAGAAATAAACAAAAAATGAAATGACAGAAAAAAATAAGGAAACAAAGAACAAGATAAAAAGTAGGATGCAGAGATACTCATTGATACTACATATGAGGCAATAAAGCAGCATACCTACGAAGAAATAAATACGATATGACAACAGAAAAGCAAATCCCGAAGAGGCTCTACCCAGATCTACACAATGACGGGAAAGAGGAAAAAATAGACAAGAAAGACAAAATCTGCAATCTTTTGAAAAGAGGGAATTGCAGATTTGGAGAAAGATGTTACTACAAACATCCTAAGATATGTCAAAACTATGAATATATGGTAAATGTGCATACTTAGATGGATATGGGGATGATTGCAGAGATCTGCATCCAAAAATATGTAAAAAACCTAAAAGAAGGAAAAGGATGTAAGTTCGACAAAAAATGCAAATATATGCACCCTGTAGCCATGAATCTAATCAAATAAATAACCAACCAAGTAATAAAATCCAATAAGAAAGAAACAAATAAAGAGAGAAATCAAGAATATCAGGTAAAGAGAAAAGCAAACCACCAATGAGATATGCAGAGGTGTCAGCAAAAATTTCAAAGCATCAGCTCCGAAGATTCTACTCAAGAGATAATAACTGTATTTATTATGCAAGAGGATATTGCAGAAACGGAGAAATTGCAGATTCAGACACAAAATGAATAATTATGATGAAGGAAGATCAAATATTATGGAAAAGTTTGTTGGATTTTTTTAATGTCAGAATTTCTGGAAATGAAAAAAAGAACAACATACCAGAACAGGAAAAAGACATGGGAAATCCTTATTATTACTACCAGTATTAAATGAAGGAGACAAAACACGCAAACCATCTAGTGATGAATGCGCAGGGTTTAGTTTACGAGTAACTCAACTAAAAGAAAAATAGAGTACTTAGAAGAACTAACCCAAATGAAAAGAAAATAGATATAATGAAATATAAGTGAAACCTGGTATTCCAAGAGACTGGGAATGATGATCAAATAAAAGGGTTCCAAACTATAGATCAGATAGAAAAAAATAGGAATCAAGGGGGAACCCGCAATATATGGGAAAGACAAAAAAACAAGGAAAAATATATGAGAAATATAGTAACTCAGAATGTGAACTAATAGCGGTAGAATTTGAATCTGAAAAATTGATGAACATAGTAATATATAGACCTTCCTAATACTAAAGAGTTTGACTTAATAAAACTTGAAAAAAATTGGATGATAGATGTAGAAATCACAAGGACTGGACTATTCTCCTATCTGGTGACTTCAACTTTCCTTTCGTAGAATGGAAAGAAACGAATAGGAGATTGTGGTTGTACTTATACATATAAAAAAGAGAGTAATAGTAGTGCAGAAGATAAGAGGCAATTTGAAAAGCTATTAGATATGCTACTAGAATACAACATTCAACAAATAAATACCTGCCAACAGAAAGGAAAATACTTTAGACCTTGTATTTGTGACGAGATGAATTATGTTAAAGAAATAATAGTTTATAATGCGAGTATTTCAGACCATAATGTCATAAAATTAACAGTTCATTCCAAAGCAAGTGAAAATAGAGATAAGCAAGAAATGAAAAGAAATGGGAAGGATATGGAAAAAATACAACTTCTACAGTAAAAATATAAAATGGTCAAAAATTAATGAAGAATTAAACACATTGATTGGGATAACATTTTTGTAAGTTGATGACATAAGGGTAAATACGGAGATTATTATATAAAATATTGGAGAAAATAGTGGAAAGAAAATATATACCGAAGAAGAAAATACCAAACATCATTCATGCATACCAAGAGACAGAAGGATCTTGTTCCAGAAAATCAGAAAGTGGAAAAAAGGTCTTGCAAAAAGAAAAAAAAAAATGCATGGTAAGTTATAGAACTAAAAAGTAAGATAAGAAAATGCAGAACAAAAGATTATACAATCAAAAGAAAATAAAAACGGGACTTGGAAGAAAAAACCCCACCCTATAAATATCAAGCAAAACCCAAACTATTATACTCATATGCGAAGAAGATGAATAAAAGAAGAATAGAAATAGGCCTCTGAGAATGAAGGGAGATTTAACGAATGAAAAAAAAGGAAATTTGCAAACATACTGGCAGAAACGATATAAGAGAGAATTCACCCCTAGAATAGATAATGAAGATAATGATATAGAAGTAAGGGAAGAAATAGTGAATATTTAGCTGACATAGAAATTATGAAGCTGATATTGTGCAGGCATTATGAAATTAAAAATGGAGCTGCTGCAGGGCCGGATGGAGTTCCCTGCTATTTTGTTAAAGAAAGTAGTTCATTCTATCGCAAAAGCCACTTGCAATAATATTATTAGACAAAGTGTAGATACAGGCAAGATTTATGATGAGCACAAATTAGCATATATCACCCCTACTTTCAAAAGTGGATCAAGACTAGAGGCAAGTAATTATAGGCCTGTGAGTCTAACATCACATGTTATGAAAGTGTATGAAAGGGTAATGAAGAAAAAATATTATGAAACATTTAATAAAAAAAATAATTTGTTTAATATAGGACAACACGGTTTCGTACCCGGAAAAAGTACACAAACCCAACTGTTAGTCCACCGTGAGAACATATTCAAAAAATATGAAAAGCGGAAATGAAACAGATGTGGTTTATTTAGACTTTGCAAAAGCTTTTGACAAAGTATAGACCATAATATATTAGCAAAGAAAATTAGAAAACACAATATCGTAGATAAAGTAGGAAGATGGTTAAAAGAATTTTTTACACAACAGAAACAGATAGTTGTTATTGCAAACGGATGAGAAATTCGTGATGAAACCAAGGTAATATCCGGTGTGCCACAAGGTACGGTGCTAGCTGCAATATTGTTTGTTATTATTGATTGAAGACATAGACAGTAATGTTAAGATTCGGTAGTGAGTAGTTTCACTGATGACACAAGAATAAGTAGAGAAATTACTTGTGATAAGATAGGAACGCTCTACAAAAAGAGACCTTAACAAAGTATATTGATTGGGCAGAGGTAAATAGGATGGTATTTAACTCTGATAAAATTTGAATCAAATAAAAATTATGGAGACAGAGAAGGAAAGCTATATGCATATAGGGGACCTAATAATGAGACAATCACAAATAAGGAAGCAGTTAAAGACCTTGGTGTTATGATGAATAGGAACATGTTATGCAATGATCAAATAGCAATTCTGTTGGCAAAATGTAAAGCAAAAATGGGAATGTTGTTACGGCACTTCAAACAAGAAAAGCTGAACACATGATTATGCTTTATAAAACATATGTTCGTAGTCCACTTGAATATTGCAATATGATATGGTACCCACACATCAAAAGGATATTGCACAAATAGAGAGTGTACAAAGGTCCTTTACAGCTAGAATAGAAGAAGTTAAGGACCTAGACTACTGGGAAAGACTACAATCCTTTAAAATTATATAGTCTAGAAAGGAGAAGAGAACGCTACATGATAATTCAGGCATGGAAACAGATGAAGGATTAACAGAAAATATCATGGAACTAAAAATATCAGAAAGAGCAAGCAGAGGTAGATTAATAGTGCCCAAAACTAATTACCAGGAAAAATAAAAATAAGGAAAGCACAACAGGACATTAATCCACTACGCACCAGCATCGATAATGCAGCGTCTATTCAATGCGTTGCCAGCTCATCTGAGGAATATATCAGGAGTGAGCGTAGATGTGTTTAAGAATAAGCTCGACAAATATCTAAACTGCATCCCAGACCATCCAAGATTGGAAGATGCAAAATATACCGGAAGATGTACTAGCAACTCTCTGGTAGACATTAGAGGCGCCTCACACTGAGGGACCTGGGGCAACCCGAACGAACTGTAAGGTCTGTAAGGTCTGTAAGGTAAGGCGCTCTACTAGCCTGTTTAAGTAGCACGGAAAAAGCCGCTATTCGCAAAATAGAAAATAATCTCTACAAGTCTGCTGAAGTAGCCATTACTTTCAATAAAGTATATTATTATTATTATTATTATTATTATTATTATTATTCTTATTATTATTATTATTATTATTATTATTATTATTATTATTATTAGAGGGAATCCGAATAAATAATCAGACTCAAAATGTGGAAAAGGTGAAAACTGTCAAGTGGCAAAGAAAAAGACAAACAGACAGACAGTCTGTCACAGCTAAAGGAAAGCTGATTTCCCAAGGACTGATTTTTCAAATGTAAAAAAATAAAAAATCTGCAAGATCATTCACAAATCTAATTTCCATAGACTGATATAATTTAATCTTGCAAAAGAAAAAAGGAATCAACTATAAAAAACAAATCAGAAAAATAAGTATTACCAGGCCATTCCCATCAATCTCCTAATCTCGGATTAACTAATCCTTTGTTAATTATATCGGCATCTTCAAAGTTCTTTCAATGAAGAGCTAATCACAGAAGACCTCTCCAGGTTCTTCTCTCAGACTTTATCTCTCTCCGAAGCCTCGCTAACATATGAGATAAATGAAAGTCTTAAGAGATAAGTAAAAATACTGGGATTTCGTAAAGGGAAAATAATATTTTGCTGTTGTGACAATCGACGTACATCTCCCATAAGCTGTCGTGCATGAGTCAAAACTGCCAACAGTCAAAATGTCCAGCTATGACAAAGGGAAGGGAAAGCAAAAGTTGTGTCAACTAATATTTGAGGAATCTGAGAGAGATGAAAGGGAGGTCAACTTTACTCTAAGATAAAGTGTATACTTTTGCATTTTATTGAGAGTAGCATTTTCATCAACCTTTGATAACTTTAGCGTCGAAAATTCTTTCACAGCAATGAATTCTGGTCTGAGCGCTGTTCAGAAAAAAGAAAAAGAACTTCAATGGAAAGTAATGGTTTATAAAGGGATATAGTTTGCCTCTGCTAAATAAATTCTGCATAGCTTTGTTCAGGAGACTAAATGGTCTCTTGCAACATGATGTAATAAAGAGAATTTTACTGGATTACTATGAGAGATGAAACTTAATTATAAATAGAAAATGGGATACATACTTGGCCCAACATTCAATTCTTTGTTTACTACATTGAGAACAAAGTACAGGTTGTTTCATCGTCCTTAGGGCGACTCTTCACAGCAGAACAACATTCTTTTAAACATCAGTCATCCAATTATCGCACACAGGAATGAGTAGATCTCTACTTTCTATGGAGGCAATCTTTCCTCCTTAGCTTAATCTCTAGTAAGGATCGACGTTCTGAATCAGTCTCATCCGGCTGTTTCCCTCTTGAACGGCTCATCTCGTCATTGGTTTTGAAAAATGTTTTATGGATAAATGTTTTCATGACTCCAGACTCCATAATATTCGGTCTTGAATCCACCACACTGTTGTGCTGGCTTCCCCGCTCCCCCAGCTCTCGCACCCCCAACCCTTAGCTAGAAAACAATACCAATGATAACTGACTTTCTAATTGCCTCTATGGTGTATTTCCCTCATATACTTCACGATACGACAACCTTCTTAAGTTGACAAACTTTGCTTGAGCTCTTAAAAAATCTACATATTATACTGTGTGAATGGGCTCTAAGCTATTTTCAGTCTTTCAGTACTATCCAATATCACCTAAAAGAACGCTCTGTCTTCCTCGTGCAGAATTATGTTCGAGTTTTGTACTTTTTCCTTTTTTTGTGTAAACAACCCATGATAGAATATCTCTCTCTCTCTCTCTCTCTCTCTCTCTCTCTCTCTCTCTCTCTCTCTCTCTCTCAGAACTGGACGATTCGTGCTTGATTCTGAAACCAGACAGGGAGAGACAAAAGTACGCATTCTCTCAAGTTTTTTTTATGCCCCTCTTGACTTTACCAGTGAATAAGGACTTAGTTGACTGATATTGGACGCAAGCAGGATGGAGACACAGTCTCCACGAGTTAATGCTCACCCCAATGAAGTAGAGCCCTTTTAAAGATATTTCTCTCTCTCTCTCTTCTGTGTGCGTGTGTGTGTGTGTGTTTGTGTGTGTGTTTGTGTGAACAAGGAACCCGAAATAAAATATTTTATATATTCAAAAAAGACTTTCCATTTGATATTTAAACATAAAAACAAAAAACTTTATGTGAGTTTGTTTCTCAAAACTTTGTACAATTTGAAGATTTAAATCCATCCATTTTCGTCCCTTTATGATAATTCATCTTGGTTATACACGCTTCTCTCACATATGGTTAAAATCGTATTTTCTTCTCAGTGATAAAAGACAAGACAATTATGAACTTCGCAGAGGAATCCCAGCTTAATATCTATATGTAATAACGGTTATTTTGCAATGAAAGCAGGTAAATAGGGAATAAAATGACACATAATAAAGACATAATTGTGGGAATGTGGAAATAGCCTCCATTCATTTTCCTCTATGTTTTAGTAATTCCAGTGATTACCTAAATTATTCCATTTCCAGCAAACAATTTGTTCTTTCTCTGAGTTAATGGGGGAAATATTTACGTAGAAGGGTAACCATGAGTTTATGAAATTTGTTAAAGGAATATAATCTTCTCTAATTTGATCATTTTAGAGACGGATAATGTTGCTCTGAATTTGTCACACAAAAGTGTACCCAAATTTCCAAAAGAAGAATTAAGAGTTACAACTTGTTAGAGATCCCGAGGTCCACAAGATGCACAAGATGAAACAAAAGAAAATGGATTCAGGAACATTCAAAGGAATTTAAAAAAACTATCTCATTGAGATACTAGATTTGATCAATTCAGAAGATTCCTGTTCGACGAGTTGAAAAGCTAATTACTTATTGACGTATTAATCTTTAATATCACTGATTTATTAGATTAACTTTGCATGAATAAGTATTCCTTGCCAAATGGCATTTGTGTATGCTAGAAATAGCTACTTCAAAATGGCAGGTAAATTATTCAACAGTAAGAATTCTTTATTAATTGAATAAAAGAGAGAGAGAGAGAGAGAGAGAGAGAGAGAGAGAGAGAGAGAGAGAGAGAGAGAGAAGAGAGAGGTATGAACATCGTAATAGGGTTTTGATCCTTGATAAATATTCACAACCACGGAGAAGAAATTCTGCACCCAGTTATGAAGATCAAATGATACGAAACACTGAATAATTTACTGTAATAGATGGTAATAAAAATCCCAAGAAGCTTTTTGTGTACTCTGCAGTGAAATATTTTCCTATTTACTCGTGTTTTTAATTTTATTAAATTTTTTTCAAGCTCTATTCTGGTTTACTCATTGGCAGTATGGTACATACTGGCCACACCATAGTAAGCTCCTCTGCTCTTTTTATAGGCCAATTTTGGAACAAGAGCCCGTCCTGGCTGGGATAAGGCCAGCTTAATCTTAAACAATACGTCCACTGCTGCTCTTCTTAATTACAGACTGCTCTATGAGCAAGAGCCCGTGTTGGCTGGGATAAGGCCTGTTTAATCTTAAAATAATACGTCCACTGCTGCTCTTCTCAATTGCAGGCTGCCCTATGAGCAAGAGCCCGTGCTGACTGACATATTGCTATTCAATCTTAAAAAAAAGCTTGCTTTCTGGAGCAAGAGTCTGTGCTGGCATGAGGCAACTTAATCTAAACGAACCGAAAACCTATGTAGAATGATGACCAGCCTGGTACGTGGGAATAATCTTATGTCTGCTTTTCTGTCTCGGTTTCATAAACTTATACTGAATGTGTACCATTTTACCTCATAAAAAAACCTTCATTTGTTGATAATTGTACCTTAATGTCTTGAATTTCGAGTCGTCGTACTCAAAATAAACACGTTCTTTTTTTGTCTATGTAAATACAGAGCAGATACAATTCTTATTTTCAATAAGAATAACTTACAAATTAAGTTATTAGCTAGGTAGATTATTTCAAAATTGGTATCTTATTATGTTACAATCTACAATGAAGTCCTTTATATTTATATATAATATATATATCTATATATATATATATATATAATATATATATATATATATATATATATATATATATATATATAATATATATATTATATATATACACACAATGACCTCATGTGTCATTTACAAGTTTACTTGTCCTCGATGTAATCGAGGAACCTATATTGGATCGACACATAGGTTACTTAAGGTCCGAATCGACAGTCATAGAGCTATCAGCTATAGAACTGGCACTAAGCTTTCGAATCCCGAATTTTCCAACATAAGGGATCATACCGATAAATGTAGGTATTCGATCCAGTACAAGGACTTCAGGTTTTGGGCAGAGCTTCCAATCACAAGGTTTTAACAATTAATGAATCTTTGTTTATTAAAAAACTGGTCCCCTCACTGAACACCCACATGCCAAGTCTACACCTCTTTACCTCTCGTGTGAAACTGCTTACGTTTTTGTTAGTCCTTCCTCTGTCTTCACACTCAACGGTTGGTCCTTATTTGTGTTTTTAACTGTGTTTGTTTTATGTACTTTACATTGTGTATTTTAATATTGTAGCTTAATTTTATTGTACTAATTTAGATATTGGTTACTTTTTAGCTTGAAAATGAGGCCTGCTGGTTGGCTTCGAAAACGTTGCAACTTAATAAATATGAGTTCCTTGACCTGTTGGTGTGCTCCCCTACCTTCATTGTATAGTTGGGTTTAGAGAAACCTCCGCCTGTTTAATATATATATATATATATATATATATATATATATATATATATATATATATATATATATCTATATATATATATATATATAGATATATATTCATATATATATATATATATATATATATATAATATATATATATATATATATATATATATATATATATATATATATATATATATATATATATATATATATATATAATATATATATATATATATATATATATATATATATATATATATATATATATATATATATATATATATATATATATATATATATATATATATATATATAATATATATATATATATATATATATATATATATATATATATATATACATATATATATATATATATATATATATATATATATATATATATATATATATATATATATATATATATATATATATGATAACTGGATCACATGGAGATTACCGACCCCTAATACCTCTCCTGAAGAAAATCGACCCCAATATTTTCCTCCTGAAGAAAAGTGACCCCAATATTTTCCACCTGAAGATAAACGACCCTTGCTTGTTGGTGTCTTCAATCTTCAGGTGACCCACTTTAGCTCATAATATTATAGAAAAAGGAGAACAAAATATAGATATATATTAATTAAAAACTACTTTATTAAACATTTGTTAAAACCACAAATTTAGACAAACAACCAATAGTTAATTAAAAGCATATTGTCTTGCAATTTCAGTACAAAAATAATCAAACCTACTGTAAACCCTGTGGCTAGCACCTGCAGCGCAACATTACCTCTTGGCAGAACATACCGAGCTTGCCAAGAATCTTTAAATATGCGGATAAGGCGCGAAGTGCCGTTCCGCCTTCCGCCATAGCCTTGTTAATTCCTCACCTTAAGAAAAGCGACCCCAATATTTTCCACCTGAAGAAAAGCGACCCCAGCGTGTGTTGGGGTCGCTTTTCTTCAAGCGATCCGAATAACTTTCAAATCAAGTTCTTACCTATATAAATATTTTGCAAATTAAATTCTTATAAACATTTGCAAATTACTTTCGTCTTCGTATGAGAAAGTTCCAATCATCGTAAATATGAGTACTTGTATGGAAACACAAAAAAAGATTTCTGCATGAGCACACGAATATCTTGAGTTAAAAGAATTTAATTTGCATAATCCAGTATGAATTGCAGCTCACAGCTTCAGAATATCATTCATAAGTCTTATATCCTTTAATTCCCCAAAAATATACTTGTTAAGAAGAGGAAGGTCCCGAGATACAAATGAGGCAATCAAGATCTCCCAACCTTTTCTGACGATCCGTCATTGAAACAGAACCCATTATCTTCAAGTGTGTTTGAGAATCTCTCTGTTGGAGGGTAGGGGGTGGGGGTGAGAGTTGGAGGATTGGTGTAGGGAGAAGAGGCGGGGTTACTGATTGATGGACTTCAAGATAGCTGTTATTACGCTGGTACGATTTAGTAATCTTGACTGGAATTTCTTATATACAAGAACTGGTCGAAAGGAAATAGTTAATATACATGCAATAGTATCCTCTCTCTCTCTCCTCTCTCTCTCTCTCTCTCTCTCTCTTCCAGACGAGAACAAAATTCTTTCTTCTTGACCTCCCTCAGCCCAATTGGAGGCGATGTTGCAATTTCCTTCCTGACAGCAACGTGACCCCGACTGGCGGTCCTCCCCAAATGTCGCATTTTGAGAGACCCTGTCGGGACACTGATTAACCTCGAGCTGTTTCTTATTTATTCGAATTGGGACGCTCCTGGTCTATGATGGTTATTACAGATTATTAAGTCACATTCTACGAAGTTCATGTAGCCCCAACAATGATCTTTACAAACCTATTTTTCTTTTGTTTTGTTTTTTATCTATCTCGGGGAAAAACCTCCACACGCCAAATACACCACATGCTCATAGTTAGGACAAAGAATGAGATTTTTCTAGGCAAGGCGAAAGCTACTATTATCCATCTCTCTCTCTCTCTCTCTCTCTCTCTCTCTCTCTCTCTCTCTCTCTCTCTCTCTCTCTCTCTTTTTTATTCCTTAGATTCCCGGAAGGCTTCCAATTGCCTTTGAGCGAAGAGTACAGATTCCTCGTATTCATTAAGAGTAACAATACAGCAACTTACAGTTAACAATAAAGGTGAAAGGAAAATATGCAGTCGACATACATGGAACCTACAGTCAAATCAAAGTTGTCGGTTTGGAAATTAAGAATTAGTTATGAACATATTATAATTTGTTATAGACGAAAATTATTAATTTTCTTTGCGCATTGAAAGAGGCTGGATTCAGTAGCTACAATGTCACTCCTTGCCTTCTCACAACCTGTGAAACTGATGGCACCACTCATCTCTCTCTCTCTCTCTCTCTCTCTCTCTCTCTCTCTCTCTCTCTCTCTTACGCACCAACCAACACACTTTCAAGTCTCTGTCGGTGAAAATAGTTGGCTAAGAATCCAATAACTATGTGCTTTTTGATAAGATTCGGGTTCTGAAAGGTCTCTTTAGCCGTGGACTTTGGCTAAGGTCCTCTCTCTTTCTCTCTCTCTCTCTCTCTCTCTGTCTCTCCTTGTAATTTCTCACAATTGTTCGAGACATCAAATAATTCTTTTTTAGTTGCCTTCGCTCGCAAAAACTGAGACTATTAGGGATTATTTTTTTCCTTTTTTTAGCATAATTTCTGTTTAGTAATCTTAGATTATTAGTCTGTCATTTTCATTAAGAACAGTTATATAAAAAAATAATCTATGATCCTTCTAGCATATAATTAGCGATTAGGTATCAGATTACAATAACAAGGAAAAAATAATAAAGTGTGTTGTTAAGATACAATGTCAGATCTCCCTCACACTGGAATATATACGTCAAACCCAGTATTCCAGGGACTTGGTTTAAATCCCCAAGAAGGGAGCTGCGGTTACTTACAAGACAGCAAAGATATTAGAGAAGCTATAGAAGCCTCCCCTCCTCCCCTCCTGAGTTCTTAGCGCTCAACTAATCTGGGAACTATTTAGCTTCCTGTAAAGTTCAGCCCCGTTGCAATGAACAATGAAAGTCTCCCGAGCGTTGAAAGGGAACCCACAATAGGGCAGTCATTCGGATGTCCTTAGTCTTATTCTCTTTCACTGATTATTCAGGAATGAGGATAATTTGGGACCGTTAAAAATTATGTATGAAATTAAAACAATATCTCAAGAAACTATTGAGATGAGGTAGACAGGACATCAGAGAAGAACAGCGTCAGATAGTCAAGTTTCTTATTTACACACTATTATATACGTATATATGTGTGCGTGTGTGTCCGTGTGCGTGCTTATTATAAGAAATCTTTTGCTAAGTCCACCCTAACGACAAAAGTGTCTTAAACACGAGTCATTAACTTTCTCAATGCACAAACAGGTTGAATACAAGTCAAGAACTTACTATAGTCGATTCATTTAAGGTAGATTCTTGCGCCTACGAGACGTTTGTTTGGCGGCCTCTGATTGGCTGGTACCAGGAGGTAGGCCGCTTGCTCAGTCTCATCATTTTCTACTGTGGCTTAGAAAACTAGCAATATTATGTTTATATTTCTTCAATCAACTCACGCTTTGCTCAAGATAGGAAAATTTTGGTCATACCATAGGATTCGGTATTAATTGTACAACTAAGTCATCTTTTCCTGAAATCAATAAGATAAAACACAAATGGAATTACAACGAGTAAAAGGGAAAAAGAGAAGCATTTGGAATTCTTTATACCTGTTTTTATTTTATCATCGGATTTTGCATCATTAACGCGATTAAGATAAAATAAAAACTAGTGTTTTCATACAACAAATTCACCCTGAATACGCTCGCGCTGCTTTCAGATTTTGGATGCGTGTAAAATGTGAGGAAAAGTGGAGAATATGTCTTATTTTGGTTGCACCAGTAAATGATCAAGTTTGACAGTATTGCTGAGAGAATGAGATCTGCAAGGCGTCGTCGTTGCGTTTGTCGTCTCAGCGAGAGATTTGAGTTGCCAATTAGCGATATAAAAGGTTGCAGTTTCGACAATATTTACCATGTTATATTATTACATTTTCTGAAAAATAAATACACAGATTTCCATTATAACTGTCGAACATTTTAAATCCAATATCATATAGTATGTCTGGGCATATCTGATAAGGAAAAAAATAATAATAATCAGATGGATTCATCTGGTATCGTTAGCTCAGACCCCCGACCCCCCCCCATTGCGGGCCGCGGGGAATTCAATCCAGCAAAGAAGTTCAACTCTGTGGAAAGACGACTTCACACTCTTCAACTCAGCCTAAACTTTAATCAGGTTGTTTCAAGACATTGTTTTCTAATTTTATTTTATGAATATATTTTTCAAATGAAAGAGACATCAGAGACTTATTTGAGTGATATGAAATTATAATCTCAGTGAAATAATAAACAACAAATAAAATTAAGAAAGATTGACTTCCTATCAGGCTGAGTCAAGTACGCCTGCAAAATAATAAGACATATTCTTCATTTTCTCTTCACATTACACGCATCCAAAATCTGAAAGCACCAGTGTATTCAGGGTGATTTTATTGTATGAAAATACAAGTTTTAATTCATCTTGATCGTATGACTTATTAAAAATCCGATGATAAATAAAAACAGGTGTAAAGATTGAAATTTTTTCTCTTCACTTTTACTCGTTGTAATTCCTTTGTGTTTTATCTAATTGATTTTCAGGAAAAGATTATTTGGTTG
>NC_087200.1:212130699-212170699 GCF_015104395.2 Macrobrachium nipponense
CTTACATACCTGACTAATGTTACTGCCACTGGCCTTAGGACGCCGCCATCATGTGAATAGAGTAGTATAACCTGTGTCAAGGGATTCAGATCGATACACAAGGCATATGGGGTATTAGGATTCCAATCTCCTAATGCTTCTTTGTGCCACAAAGGCTATATTTTGTTTGGTTTGTATAAACTGTACAAAAAACTAAATAAAAATGTGTTTATGGTAATTTACGCGTATTTAAAGGAATGAATATATTTAAATTATATTTTGTGAATATTTTGTGATATTTATAGCAGTTTTGTTTATACTTAATGTCATTTGCATTCCTGTTTTCTATATGCTCTATAAAAATGTCAGTAAAATAAACAGAAAACCCTTGAATAAAGCTCCCATATTTAGATCATATATTGCAGCCTAAAGCCCATGGATATATATATATATATATATATATATATATATATATATATATATATATATATATATATATATATATATATATATATCATTCGAGCTACAAATGTCCTTTAATATCTAATTCGCTCTACCTCGGAATTGATATATTTTCATTTATGTACCGAAGGGAATTTTTTAGCTGATGATAATTTCTTTTCCCCTCATGGGATCGAACCACCGTCCAGTGGACGGGAACGAAATCAGGAAAGCGGCCAGTAACGTAATCCAGTCGGCCAACAGGGAGTCTATAAGTTTTATATCGATTCTGGCCTTCACAAATTCACCGTCGACCTCGGTGTTTTCGTAATTAGAATCGATATGAACCCCCTCTACCATGTTAGCCAATTAAGAACGTTTTAACCCACACGTAGCCTTGTAATGAATAATTATCACATCACCGTGATTCACATAGATCATTCGAGCTACAAATGTCCTTTAATACTAATTCGCTCTACCTCGGAATTGATATATTTTCATATATCAATTCCGAGGTAGAGCATATTAGATATTAAAGGACATTTTTAGCTTGAATGATCTATATGAATCACGGTGATGTGATAATTACTCCTATATACATATATATATATATATATATATATATATATATATATATATATATATATATATATATATATATACATGTGTTTGTGTGTGTGTGTGCGTGTGCTTGTGTGTGCATGTGTGTATAATTTATGCCAAATGCTAAGCTCTGGGACCTACGGGGTCATTCAGCACTGAAAACAATGGTGAATCAATTATTGTTAGGAGAGGGTGGAAAGTAAGATGAAAGAAATAGATAATATAAACGGAAGTATAATCAAATGAATTAAATTGCGTGCAGCTAAGGGCCGAAAGGAAGCTGCATAGAACTTATATAATGCCTACAGTGTGCCGAACGAGATGCACTGGCACAGCACTACCCTAGCCCCATTATGGGTACTAGACCAGCCAAAATCTTCTAGAAATGAAAGGTTGAAAGATATATATCCACTACGATGAAAAAGTGTATCGGTTGTGTTATTTCAGTAATGAAAAGAGGCATTGACTGCCCGGAAGTTCGCTATGAATAATTGATAGCTCTATATTCGAATTATTTCAGTTTATTAACATGCCAACATGGCCGATAGATACAAAGAGAGAGAGAGAGAGAGAGAGAGTTTTCAATCTCCCGTAGTAAAAATAGAATTTGATTGATATTTATTTTAATTAACTTTAATTTTCATACTCAAATGTCTTCAAAAGTATCTTCTTTTATGGTTGGTAATATGTTAATAGCCACAAACAAACAAAAAACCATGCTTTAAATTATCAAAGGACAGTAATAGAACAGAGAACCAAGGACATAGGGCAAGATAGATTCACGGAGAATTTCCATTCCTGGAAGTGTCGGGAGTTGGGATGAATAGGAAAAATACTTCATAACAAGGGCAGCCGCCCTAAATCCGATCCCCTGACAGGAGGGTCGAGGGGAAAGAATTTGGGGAGGGCAATGTTGACCGCGGGGTTTGCTGAATTCTGACCACTCGCTCTCCAGTAGCAGTAATAATAATAATAATAATAATAATAATATAATAATAATATAATAATAATAATAATATAATAATAATAATAATAATGACATATAAGCAGTAGACCTTCTTTCAGACATGTAGCGTTGAATGTTATTGCTGCATCAGCTGTATTCAATTTACATAGGGCGTTCTCTATCTTTCTAATAACTATATTTTAAAAAGATGGCGAAAAATCTATATGAATTAAATGCAGATGATGCAGCAATAATAATAATAATATAAATAATAATAATAATAATAATAATAATAATAATAATAATAATAACAATAATAATAATAATAATAATAATACTAATAATAATGAATAATAATAATAATAGTAATAATAATAAATTCACAGTTTCGTGAAAACAAATTGTTTAAAAATATCACAATTATATAATAGAAAATATATTTCTATGTAAAAATATAAAACAAGACTTTCGAACACCTGAACGGTGTTCCTTATCAGTGTGACATTAAATGTAATGAAGAGGATAGTTTTCCCTCCTAAGAACATCTAAAAAGGTGGGCGGGGCAAGAAAATAATAACAGCCCATCATCGAAGTGCTGGTTCGTGTTTTACGTAACTGCCTGTTGAGTTGGGATACCTAAAACACGAACCAGCACTTCGATGATGGGCTGTTATTATTTTCCTCACCCCGCCCACCTTTTTGTTTTTAGATGCTCTTCGGAGGGAAACTATCCTCTTCATTACATTTTAACGTCACACTGATGAGGAGCACTGTTCAGGTGTTCGAAAGTCTTTGTTTTATATTTTTACATAGAAATATATTTTTATATATAATTGTGGATATTTTTTAAACAATATAATATAATAAATAAACAAAAACCGACAGAGGTGACAAAAATGTCCATCCAACTCAAAAATAGTAACTCCAAAGAACTCATTGGATACAGAAACAATTACTGCATAAAACTACATGTCCTGCAGCTGCATCGTATATTTTTGTCATCAACGCACTCTGCCAATGACATCTTTGATGACTACTACATTGAAAAAAAAAAAAAAACAAAAAAAAAAAAAAAAAAAAAAAAAAAAAAAAAAAAAACGAACCTAAGAGGAAGCGCTAGGAATGATATTTCTCCTCCTAAGTCCTTGTTTTTAAACCTATAATATTATTCTTTATTGCAAAGCTGGAAATCTTCCTTATTGCAAGGAAATTACAGTATATTGCAACTTTTAATACATGGGAGAACATTAGACTCCATTTTATTCCAAAACGGATTGTTGGTTTGTTTCCAGACAACTTCACAATAAGGTTGCTAATGTGCAATTTTATTCCTTGCAATATTGCCTGTTGCAAGGATATTGAAATATATTACAAACTTCCATGCTCATTCTTCATAAGAACACCCTGTTTTTTTTTTATCCGGATTAAAGAAAAATTCGTTGAGGCCTCTGAAAAATTACCACAGGCTACAACCTTGATATTTTGATTAATTTTGCCGGCCCTACAACATTACAATAATGCAAGAAAGTTGCAATATAGTGTAATTTCGACTGCACTTCCAGCAAAACAGACCAAATCGCTTTCCTTTCTTTATTTTGAAACAAGAGATGGTTCGTTCCCCAAAACACCCATCGTTTTTGCTTTTCGGATGTTATGAGTTTGCTTGCATCCTTCCCCCGATGCAATAGATTGCAATATATAGTTATTTTGAATGCATATTTATTATCAGAATCCCACTGGACTGCCTTTTATTCAGGTCGAAGCTTCAAAAGTTGGTTTTAAACTCCCGAAATCCAATACCCTACATTTTACTCAATGTCAAGTAAACTTTCTTTATTGTTTATAAACAAAATTAGGCTATGGACCTTTTATTATTTTCAGGAATTTACCATTTTCTTTCAACATTGCTTTCATTGCAAACATATTTTAATAAAAGTACATTATGCATACACGCATGCATTTTCAGGTTCAGTTGACCTCGTTTTTTCCAATTGCAAAGCAAATCAGGTTTACTCTCAGAAAAAAATCCTGGAACCATCCCAGCTTTGTTGACGAATTTTTCCTCGTTTTCAATATTCTAGTATTGCAAACAATGGCAAAATATTGCAACTTTTGCGCGCATTCATTATTGGAATTTGGTAAACGTTTTTTTTATCACGTCAGAAGGATAGACTATTTTGCTTTTGTACAGTTCCAGAGGTATACACAACCTTGCAACTTTGACGAATTTTCGCTTCTTGCAACGTTACCAGTATTGTCCTATCAGAAGCGTTTTTCAATAAAATGATTGCACTAGCTGTTAATCACTTTATATCTTAATTTAATGTCGAATCAGGAACACCTAGTAGTTGTGACGCCAGATAACTCACAATCAATCAATCAGTCAACATTAATTTAATGGTTCGGGTGTAAATATAGTATTTATCCAATAGTCTTCATAATGATCATGTGATTATCATTTGTTCAGAGGTTAAATTACACTTCAGTTTGAGTTACTTTTCCGCCTCCTATCTCAACCAGCAATAATAGGGAATATTTATCTAATTAATTCAAGACATAGTATCAAAATGATCATGATTTAAATCGTAATTAATTACATCTTCCGTTCTAACGGATATTCCTAAGGCGGCCCCAATTGGTCAATATGAGGTCCTTTCTCCACAGAACAACTTAAAGGTTTTTTGACTATAAGCAAGTCGTTGGTGCCATCTATTGGCCACCTAAGAACTTCAGCACGGAAAAAATTGGTAAAACTGCATTTTCGAAGATGGGTGAAGAAACTAGTTAGATAATTCTAATTCCCATCTTTTTCTCATAATTTAAATAATGAGTCTACTGGGATATCTAAGTTCAACTTAAATTGGAAATTAGTATTTCGCATAAATGAAAAATTACCAAAAATTCTATGCAAGGGAAGACGATAAAAATCAACTTGCCTTCAGTCCTCCCCCATAGCCAAAATGCCACCGGCCCGTCAATAGACGATATGTAGATCCAGGCATACCAACCAACGGAAATGAAATGAAAAATCGTATTTGGACATTGAACACTGCAGTTTAAAGCAAAATATGATCGGCAATCAAAAGTGATTTACTTAAATTCTGGTTTGCTGAACTTACTGCAGACTACGTGGAATACCAAAACTACCTTTGTTTAATTCATCTGCTTTAAGAGCTAAATATAGATTGCCAGATCCGACAATCCAGGCATACCAAAATATAAAATACAATATCGTATTTTGGGTAAGAACACACTGCAGTTCAGAGATCAGGAATAATCAAATCAAATGTGAATTACTTAAATTTGGGTTTCTGAACTTACTACAGTCTTTGTGAAATAATAAAACCACTTCTTAATTCATAAGCTTTAAACTAATATATAGATTGGCGTTCCGCCTACAACCCTTCTGTTCGTAGAGGTAAGGTCTCCGCCATCTTTGACTCTGACCAATACATGCAGGAAACAAACACCCCTACTTTTAACCTTTTATTTTTCAGGATATCCTTCGAAATAAACTTAATAGTATTCATGAATAACTAACTATAGTTCAAATGTTTAATATATGTTATTAATATTCATCATAAAAAGATCAAATAGAGATACTTCCTCAACTTGACTGTAGACATCGTTGTGTAATGGAGTCATCATTTTATGATGATAAATTATCTAAAAAGTAATAGGCAATGCTTAATGTAGGAAGTGATTATCGTGGCAATATTGAGAGGAATTGTCAATGAACGTATGATGTATAGCATATAATGACTGAAACATATTAGAACAATACTTTTTTTTCAAGAAAAGTGCTTTAATATATATATATATATATATATATATATATATATATATATATATATATATATATATAAAACATTTCTAACTTGAAAATACCCATAACTTATCATTAATGTAATTCTTTAAAAGTTGACTGTTAATATTTAAGGCAGTTTATTTTTATTATTCATGATTACAGAGATATGCCATTCTCAATCTGAAATCATTTTTAGGGTGGATTAAGGCCAAACTGCTTTGATTGTGGGAGCGTTATGCTATAAATCAGTAATATGATGCAAGATAGACTACAATGTATATTCGTCATTGGCGGCCATAAGATGGGTTTTATCCAGTTCGAAAGCAAAATCAACTTGATTCACGAACAAATCGTTTAGCTATTGGTAGCTGACGAATTTTGGTCTGATATCAAAATTGCCTTATTCCAAGGTTGCAATTTCGTAGGCATATTAATGATCCAGTCCCGAAGGAAAAAGTTGGTCTGATGGACGAATATCCCATTGATGTAGTATCATTTGACATAGAGACAGACACACTCACTGACATATTTGCCATTCTGGGAAAGAGGGTTTGTGTGGTGGAATAAGAAACATCCGGAAAGAATTTTGGACAATGTTGACCGGGGTTTCTGATTGCTGACTCTCTCTCTCCAGTGATAATAATAATAATAATAATAATAATAATAATAATAATAATAATAATAATAATAATAATAATAATAATAATAATAATAATAATAATATTAATAATAATAACATATTAACTCATCTGAAGATTCTTTGGAATGAATGATTAGACTATGACCAGTTTTATTAATCGGATACAGAACCTGTCTTCGATATTTCCCCCAGAATTTATAATAATAATAATAATAATAATAATAATAATAATAATAATAATAATAATAATAATAAGCAAACGAACTGATGCAGCTGAGTCATAACAAAAGCACAGACAGTGAAGGTGAGTAAGAGAAAAACAGACTTTGAAAAGAAATTCCATTTCCAGAGCGTCAAAAGCCTCTTTGTGATGATATCAGTAGGTGATGAAAAAAATATATAAAAATTCGAAGTTATCAAAAAAGGGAATACGACGAAAAGGCTTCTATACAACGCAGATAGAAGCTTTGTAATAGCAGCGTAACATGAAAGAGGATATAGTAAAAAAGTTCATAAAGGCTATGTTATAAACAAACATGAAACCCATTTTGAATGCCAGTAGAGCGATCATGAGAAAAGGGGATATTTTTTTATGTGAGCACTCACGATTCGTCGAATTCCAGGCTCTTCGACTGGAAAATGTCCCCCTTTCCTCCTTTTACAACTTCTCTGAATTCCCCCAAACCCAATTTCACATCCCACCACCCCCCTTCCCTCCCCCTCAAAAAAAAGGTCCTGTGGCCTGCTCAGACGATACGCTTTTCAGCCCACCGATTCCTTTTCTTGAGCCAGGATTGAGGACCTAAAAACCCATATAGTAATAGGGCTTTGGTGGTGTTTTCTTGTTTTGTAACTTATGTAGGGGGTAGGGTACTCATACTTTTAGTATGAGCGTGGCAGATGTATATATATATATATACATATATATACATATATATATATATATATATATATATATATATATATATATATATATATTATATATATATATATATATATATATATATATATATATATATAACATATAAATACATATATATATATATATATATATATATATATATATATATATATATATATATCATATATATATATATACATATATGTACACTTATAAATCATGTTACTGGAAAAATTCCCGATCATTATCACCACAACTGACAAACAACTATTCTGTACAAACTAATAACTCTTTATGACAAAACATTCCGCTGTAGTTCCACAAAACCTCACACCATAGCACTCCATTCCAAAACTAAAACCCATTTAAATTAAGGGTTTTATAATTTAGTGCCAGTTCAATTGGACTCTGAGTGCCACAGCTAGATACGACCGAATTATTAAATTTTTGGTAGAGTGCCACTGGTAAGACAATTATTGTTGTAAATTTTTCCTATTCATCTGAATTTCTGTTTCGTATGCAATATTGTTTGGGGACAAAAGCAGTTGTAAATGGAGTTATAGTTTATTGTATAATCTGGTGAATGCATGAGCAATTGTTTGAATACATTTATACTCATATATGTAAACACACACAGCAAATATATATATATATATATATATATATATATATATATATATATATATATATATATATATTATATATACCATCCTCTATTTACTAATAAGCAAAAAAAAAAAAAAATAGAATACACTATTTTGTATTTAAACACAAACTCGGGCACTTCCACGAAACCCGAGAGGCGAGTGAGAGTAACGTTATTAAAAATGCATCGAATAAGGTCCTGTGCCGGATAAAAGGGGTAAAGGTGGAAACTGTTGAAGAGGAAGGAAACGTCGCAATGAAAGGTAGGAATGAATTCCAAGGAATCTGGGAATGGACGAGAACTCATTTGGTTGATTCTTTGGTGGAAGAGGAGGAGGAAAAATAGAGGGAGAAAGGAATAATTTGAACTGTGTTCTATTCAGCTTCAGCTCCGCTACCTAAACAAGTGACACTAGTCTGTGAATTAAGTTAATTAACTTTTTTTTTTTTTTACGTTGACGTCATTTTGGAAACCTAATAAGATATATACAGAAGTTGGGTAATATTTCATTCAAATTTTTCATTTTGTGAGAAATTGTAGAAGAAAATAACCTGGGAAAAAACAAGAAAGAAGAATGGCAGTGATTATTATAACGTGAAGTATTTTGGAATGAAGTGATTAATTTGTCTTCCTTCTCGTTTAAATTCATAAAAAAGGACAGTGTAAACTTCACACAGACACTTATTAAGGACATTTATGAACTTTCAGTTTTTTTTTTTTTTTTTTTTTTTTTGTTACCGCTAGAGCATTTTTACGAATTTAAATTATTATTTGTAGAGGGTTTCTTGTCACACCCCTTACTCTATCTACTACAGGAAGGCATCACGTTTATCCTCAGTCTACCATGAAGTGTGGCTATCCATCCAGCGTGGCTGGTTCTAATCACTGGGAGAATATTCGCCACAGCACCGGTAGGGCTTTTCTATTCCCGGATCATCGATTCGGCTTCCCTTATAGTTCACAAACTCAACAGCTCACTATCTTCCCTTTTGACTGCTAAATATTCTTCATAAGCTAATAACAGCGGTATTATTCAATATTATTTTTTTTTTTCTCAACTGTCTTCCTGGTAACTATAGTTTATTCACATATGATTAATATAGAGAGTAATTTATTAGTACGTCTAGATAAGATAAGACTTAGAGAGTACAAATATCATTACCTAATTCGAAAAACTGCTTAAGATTCTTAGAGGTAAAACTTTTACCCAGTAAGTAAATAAAGACAAAAATAGTGAATTCATACATTACCCGGCTTCGAAAAACTTATTAATACTGCCAGCACCTAAAAGGGAAAGAGGACGTAAATAAATAGCTCTCAATTTTAGCCAAAGGCAGCCTATCTAAGAGAGCCGTCTCACCTCCCGGGAGATGGAAGAAAAACAGAAGAGGAGAATCCAGAGTAAGGCTTCGGAGATTTCGGTGGAATGACGCAATCATTCTTCCCGTTGCCTGGAAAAAACACAGGCTCTTTCAGCAACCCGTGGATGGGGCCCATAGTTCTCGTAGCAGAACAGATGGCTTCTTGAAAATATTCAGAGTAGTGAAATGTTCAAAAGAGTTGCTAGATTTCTTCGGTGCAACTTATTGACTGGGTCCACTCCAGAATGCGTGAACTCCAGAATAAACGTTCTGAGTTATACTTGTAGCTCTCTTATTTTAAGTAATGAAAATGTTTTATTATGCTTTTCTTTCTGGCACTGGAGAGAGAGAGAGAGAGAGAGAGAGAGAGAGAGAGAGATGATGATGATGATGATGATGATTATGAATAAGAGAGAGAGAGAGAGAGAGAGAGAGAGAGAGAGAGAGAGAGGAGAGCAAGGACGGCTGAATACTAATGGCCAATTACCAGACGCTGAACATGATGGATTTAATAATCCCCGAATGTTATCGAGTCTCAATTAGAGCCTTACTAATAACTCCTGTCGATTAAGTCTGATTACCCTTCAGATGATTGCGACTGTCCACCTGGGAACGATTATCACGAGTTTTTACCATGGATTATTCTAACCAGGTCTCCCATTTACAAATATAGACCTCACTAGAGCTCGCATGAAACCGGTGTAAGTTTGAGAAGTTGAACAGGGAAGTAGTGGTTTTTAAAAAGAAACTGTAAAGAAGGTAAATAAAGCACAGTATCATCTACAGTCCACCATGAAGAAATACACTGTTAGCAGTAGCCCCATTATGAACTTGTGTACAAATATATAATGTGCAATTATATATATATATATATATATCTATATATAATATTATATATATATAATATATATATATATATCATATGTATAAGTATATATATATATATATATATATATATATATATATATATATATATATATATAATATATAAGTAATATATATATATATATATATATATATATATATATATATATATATATATATATATATATATATATATATTATATATATATATATATCACTCAGAAACAGTTTATGTTTAACTTAATATTGAAATCATAGGAAATCAGACCACCTATGAGCATGCATAACAAGAATCCAAAAGCTAAAAAAAAGGAAAATTAAAATTAGAAAAAAACCAAGGCTCATGTAGTATCGTCACGAACCTCAAAGGGAACGATAATGGAAATTCGGAATATTTATGTCGTCCTCGAAGAGGCGTTCCTAGAACGGCGAAGAGAAGTATTGACAAGAGTTTGTCTTCAAGGTGCAAGAATCTCTTTCAAGGAGAGTTATTTATGCTTTCTCTACATTCTGTTTGGAACTGGTAACGAAAAAGGAATCGTTCTTTTAAGGCGAATTTTCCGCAGGGATTTGTACGATATTTTCCTTCCGTTTGTAGAAGTAACTACAGCAAGTGATTATATGTATGTGAATTGGAGAGGATCGTTAGAATAAAATGAATGTATGTTAATGTTCATTTTATACAGAAGCATTCAGATAATGGAGGTGATTTTGGGGGTCAAGAAATAAGTAACACCTGAATGCTTAATATACTAAAAAAAAAATCTGAAAAATCTAATGTATCATGGTTACAGTGTTGATAGGGCATTAGTCACCCCATAATAAAAACAAAGTAATCTAAATGTTAATAGTTTTATTGTGCTTTAGTGTCTGATGCGAATATCATTAATGTAATATAACAAAAAGGAACCCATGAATACTTTATAAAGAATGAACTCCACGTAAAAGGAAAATATGAAAAAAAGAAATTATTGATGAACACAATTCTTGTTCGAGGGAAAAACTATTTACAATGGAATTAAGGTATATTGATAAATGTATAGAAATAAGATTTGTATGTTTCCCTTGAAGTCTGGTCTAAATGTAAAATATTTGTCATTTGCATTTAGATGCCGACGACGAATAAACAGGAATCTCAAACATAAATGTACAGTATTTTGTGGTTTATAAATTAAGTTCAAAAGGATCTGAACTGTTATGCTCAAATCCTAAATCCATCTCCTACCATATTAAAGTATTTCCAGTGACAGGCTGAATTGTTATTGTTTAATGAGATCTCTTCAGTCACCTTAATCTGCCATTGCCCAAGCAAACTGTAGTCCATGGAAGCATTGAATATCATCTCGATGAATCCCAGAGAAGCTCATTTTGGCAATTAGAGATTACACTCTAATGGGGTTCTGCTTATTATCAGTGGTTCCAATTTCTCTTTCGTAGATTACCTTTACAAGTCGTTTATGGTCTTTTACGGAACTCATTTCAGGTGTACTCATCTCCTTTATAGTCTGGGAGGTTATACCACCACATTTATTAGAGTCGTTTGTCTATCCAAGAACGATGCTTTGGCTAAAGACTGAAGAGCTCTTGCAGAGGCAAATGGTTCCTCTGCAGATTTCAATACATCAGTCGCGAGCGTTTTATGACTCCGATGTAGGTCTTTCACGGGCATGCAGGTCGTAAGGAAAAGTTTGATTACGATCATTATGGGATGATACAATATATATAAGGAGGGCAATTTTATTTTAAAAAAAAAGCTAAATATACGTATGCATCTGTTAACATATTCATTTTTGTATTTGTTTATAAATCTGGTTTATGTATACACACACACACACACACACCCACACACACACACACACACACACACACACACACACACATATATATATATATATATATATATATATATATATATATATATATATATATATATATATATATATCACACACACACACACACTCCACAAACAAACACACACACACACACACACACACACACACACACACACACATATATATATATATATAGATATATATATATATATATATATATATATATATATATATATATATATTCTTACAAGTTTATGTTTATTTCATTAATTTTGTTTATACTGTTTGGTTACGTTTATTCTTTTTGTTTTCCTTCTTTTCATTACTATCCAAGAGAGGCAAACTGCTTGTTTGGTATCAAAAAGTAATTACCATGTACAGAATACCCATTAGGTATTCAGCCAAAGTTACAGGGTTCAGCAATATAGACCATTACAGCAGTCGATTCCGAGAGCTAAACCAGAGAGGTTATCCTGAAACTCGACCCAGAGTCACAAAGGAGAAGGACAAGGGATAATACGTATATAACGAGTCAGAGAGAGAGAGAGAGAGAACATCGGATTGTTGCCATTGTGTTTTGGTATTTCGTTTGTCATGTCACGTTGGGCATGATAAGTGTTGTTTTATTTTGATATTCTCTGTGTTCATTAGTGCCATTTGTATTTATATTCCTGTGTTTTTTGGATATTGTCTTTAGTTATTACCAGTGTAGTTGGTATATATGGTTGCATATGCGTGCGTGCACGAAGTCAGTGGCTATATGTGTTATCATTTCTGTAGGTAAGAGGTGTTGTTATTATATAGTCCATTTCTTTACCCTTGGTAATTAACGATAGTTAGCCAGTCCATTCGCTAGTTGATATCTTGTATTGTTTGTATAATTGCTTGTCGGCACTTTATTGACTAATACGTTGATTCGTTGCTGCAGTGGTTGTCTTGATTATGATGGATCTCTCATTCTGATACATATTATAACTCGTTTGTTTACATCTTAATTCTATTATAAGTATTATTGTGTGATGGTTTATTAAGTACCAATGTGTCATTGTGTAACTTAGTTAGTTATACTACCTTGTTTTATGGTTGTCTTGGACGTACGTTAACTTTGATGAATCGTTTGGTACTTGCCTTCGATACTTATATTAGTCCACCATTGTTTGTGTTCTTCTCTTTATGATAAATCTCCTGTAAGACTGCTGTTTGCTGACTCGTCTCTCGTACCTCATATATGCTACTTGTATATATTATTATACTTTTATATAGGATATCCAGCAAAGGCAAGTCAGAGTATATTTAGGTTAACCATTTTATATCTGATATTATATTCCCTTAATATTGATTGCATTGTTAGTTATTACCATACTTTATATTGGGTTTTCTCTTGTCAATTGCAGAACCCGAGTATGGCGTTTTGGATAGTGCCGAATATATTTTAATAAATATAATATGTTTTGCCTTGCATTTTATTGCCCTCACTTGAGTTTGTGCTAGTAGGTGCATCCCACTTTATCAACTATATTATATTTCTAAAGTAATTAACTATTCTGTGTTACACCTGTCATAGGTTCACTGTCGCCATTAACTAGCAAAGAACCTGGATATAAATATCACATAAAATCTATGCACAGGCACGTAACTATATATATATATATATATATATATATATATATATATTATATATATATATATATATATATATATATATATATATATATATATATATATATATATATATATATATATATATATATAATATATTATATATATATATATAGAGGCATTTTTATACATGCTACGTTCTCTCTTTCTCTCCCTACAGCACTCTGCAGGCCTCTATTTTTCCATTTCAGCAACACGGGAAGGAACTCTGTGATATACGATTAAATTGGTATTATCGGTAGACTTATCAATCTAACGCCGTTTATAATAAATCTTGATTAAATACCAAAAGTAAGTGTACGGCACCTTAACGTATATATCAATGTAATTTAATCAATATATGAAACACTTCTACTTTTAATTAGCCACAGATAAATTGACCATCAATCAAATATTAAGATAGGCGTGACCGAGGGATATTATTATATAAAGTAATTACTTACGGATAAAACCAGTTTCTCATAAGACGTAAACTTGAGAAATTTGGATATGTGATCTAGTGTTTAGTTTAATTTATAATGTAATATAAGTTTATAAATACCTTTACTCTTGGTCTTTAAACCTTTATTTTTAACAGAATAAAGAAAGATAGAGATTTAAGTATTTCTATATGAAACTATTGATCTAAGAGAGAGAGAATACATGATAGGTGCCTTTCATACCAACTCTTATGGATTAATAACAAAAATAAAGCAGTACACTTGATATTAATTAAGGAGGCGTCAGCAACAGCAGAGAACATGAATGAATTTGCTCCTTCCTTAAATAAATATTTGAAGTTAAGAAGATTCCACACCTGCACTGAGGAAACTGTCCAACATTTTAGTTGTAGCCAAGATCAAATGAAACCCCTATCAAACTGAATGGTAATACTCTGTTACTAGAGGAAAAAGGGGAAAGGATCATTCACTGCAAGATTTAAATAAACATGAAACCATAAACTGTTTTGTAGGTACAAACGCCAAACAGTAAATTAAAGACAGGCTTTGGAGCGAAATATTAAATTATACTAAAAGACGTTTGAAGAAGTTTCCTTAGATGCATCCATGAGGGACTCCTACACAGATGAAGCAATTCAGTTCATTGAACGGACCTTGAATATTGCAGAATCAGGGAGTCAGCAATTAAGGAATATTTGAGTCACGATGGGACGCTCTGATGTCCTGGAAAGAGAGAGAGAGAGAAAAAAAGAGCTTTTGGGATTTTCTCATATTTTACGTCGTAAAATGTTGTAATGCTTTTTACTTGACCTTCGATCATTCTTCACTTCTTCAATCTTGCTGTCCAACCACTCAAAGTTGTTACTTCTTTCAGTTTCACCTTTATATCCTTGTATTTCATCGCCTTACCTTGCTGTCCAACCACTCCAACTCCCTGTGTCTTTTCTCTGTCTTAAAATTTAAATAGCCAAAGGTACCCTAGTTGTTGACTTGGCAGCTTAAATTTTATAAATAAATCAAATGTCTCTTCGCTGTTGTGGACTCCGTTTTATTATTTACCCCAACTACATAATATCTGTTTATTCCTCTTCCTTAATAATCTTAGCCTCTGTAGAATCAAAGGGAGAATTTCGCCGCATTGTATTGCTTTGCAAACGAGTCTCCTTATAGGTTTAACCTTCCGGTGTATAAATTCATTTCAAGGATTATCATCTCTCGCGGTATATGCGGGCGATGATGCTGATAATGATGATAACATTGTAATGAGTAAACATTACTACATATCATTTTTACAGCTGTCGAAGCAATTCCAAACTTATTTTCGTTTTCACCTAAAAGCTTATATTCTAGGATTTATTGCTTAAAAGAGGTTCGACGTTTCTGTTGATGAGTGTTTTGTGAAAGTTCATAAAGAGTTTAATCCTATGGGCGTTTTCTGCACAGGAGGTTCAAATCGTATTTATTTTATGAAATGAACAACACTTATCGTATACATATTACTATATTGGTATAATATCAGTCTATTGAAGTTGCTGTGAACCTTTGTAAGTGGATTGCCATTTTATTTTTCTGATTTATTGGTTTACCATTAGGAAATTAACATATGCTTTTATTCATTGGTTTAACCAGCCATTATAAATCCTGGTTTATGCGCAGATTCAAGATAGAATTATGAAAGGAACAAGATATCTTAATGATGGCAGATATTTATGAACTATTAGATACATTAAAACAAGAGGAGGACATCAAGTCCCTTCTTCCTTGAGGTAATGCTGGTCCCTGAGGTAATGCTGGTCCTATGCTCTCTCTCTCTCTCTCTCTCTCTCTCTCTCTCTCTCTCTCTCTCTCTCCAGCGTCTCAGAGTTGTGAGATATGCGGCTCATCACCACGAAGCATGAAACGATTCTCGCCATTTTAATTATGACGGAGTTTTTGAGGACATAATCAAAAGAGGTTTAATGGGTTTCGCCTCTCTCCTTTCCTCATCAACCAACTTTCTTTCCTCATCTTTCTCTCTAAAGTTCGTTTTATTCCCTTCTTCGGGAAGTTTTATGAGGTTTACCGTGCAGCAGAGGTTTACGATTTAAGGCCTAAGTTCCCCAGGAAGCGATTATAACTCACATAATCGTCTAAATTAAATTATTTATGAGATTTGGGCTAGGCCTAGAGCTTGGGACACTTTCGGCCACACAATGCTTCTAAAGGGAATCCGAGTGGTTGGACAGCAAGAGAAAGAGACCCAGAAAATAATGGAGATGAAGTACAAAGATCCAAAGAAGAAAAAGCTGGAGAGGTTGGCAGCAAGATCGAAGAGAGGAATCGGAATGGAGGTCAGTATAAGGCTAAAAAGTGGCTGCAACTAGGGTCCAAAGCGACACTGCAAACACCCTCTTGTAAAGCCTACAGTGCGCCCCTTAAGGTGCTTAAGGGCACTGTTCCTCTTCATCTAGAATAAAATGTTTTTCGACAATTCGTACTCTTATATTCAGTATCTCTTTACTTAATCAGCTATAGAAGAGGAAAAGCACCTAAATGAGTCTCCCTCTTGTTTGCAAACATTTCTTTTGATTTCTGTTTTTTCAAGGTTGTCTACACTAAAGACATCTATTGAGATCTACGACAATCTTTGGATGAAGTTAGGTTGTTTGGAGACGAAACTATTATATATTGTTTTAGCAAGGCTGCCAATAAATCCTGGAGATATATGTGATAAACAGTATAAAGGAAGTAATGCATATATAGCTAAAATTGAACCTTAGTAAGGGGACGTTTTGAAGAACGTAAAATGTTCTAAAGAAAGTGACGTAGTTCGTTCTGGTAACAAACAATGGCTGTTCCTTGTCATGAGAGGATACAGGATTGCCAACAAAAATAGAGGCTCTAACACGCAATTAAGGGTAAATGACGAACTATTCACTACGCGAAATAATGAATTTTTTTTAAAGACTTAATTGACGCTGCAAGGAATACATTGTAATTTTCCAATTTAAAAGAATAGCAAATGACGCAAAAAAACTGAAAATTCTCTCATTTAAAAGTTTTAAAAGTTGGTATTCATGAGACATCAACGACTATTCATATCAAATATTATGAATCCCTTAAATTTTATTTTAATAGAAATTTTGTCATTTTGGAGATATATTCAATACAAATAATTGTTTTTGGTTGAAAGTACGATTCGGGTTTGCTAAAATTCATGGACATTCGAAAATTGAGGTTGGAATACGTCGGGATTTGCTACTTAGAATTACCAACCTTAAAATTCCAGGATACGATAGGAAATCGAAGAGGAATGCTGGGAATATGAATAATTAAAGTCGAATTATATATATTAGACACAGATGTAGTTTCCATTAATTTTCATAAGAATTAAACCCAATTTCTCCCTGCAGAAAGAACTTAAAGTGCATTTGCATTTGGTAATCCTGTGACTCATATCAGTATCACTATCATTTTAACTATTTCCTGAAATATTTATTAATTTTTCTATATGTGATATTAATATAGAGGCTATTCTGACTTCATTACAGAGCTAAGAGATAATTTAATCTTTATAACCTTCGAGAAACTCGAAGTACAAATAATCGTCTTTTTGGGTTATCAGTTGTGTAAAACTCTCGAGTATGCTGACTAATATCTTTAAGATGAAAATACCTTAAATAGCAGCTAAGCTATTTCCATTTGACCTAACCTGCTCATTTTACAAATACGTCTTGACTTTTCTCCCTCAGTTTGTGCTTTCATCAAAGCACAGTTTCCTTTTTGATAAGCCTTTCATGAAAGGCTTATCGCCCACGATACATTAACGGTTTTTAATAACTTATTTCCCTTTGGATTAAGTGGCTTGGTCATTTTAGTTGTTGTCAAAGGTTATTATTTTCGGCAAAGGACAAGAAAATGCATCAAATGTTTTTACTTCTATTTATGAAATGGTGTTCCGTTTAACATAAGGGAAAATTTATTTTAAAAGCAAATGCTAGCATATCTGCATGATAGTGTGAATTTGATGGGAGAGAGAGAGAGAGAGAGAGAGAGAGAGAGAGAGAGAGAGAGAGAGAGAGAGGGGGGGGGGGGGGCATTCTTTAGCACATACTACCTTTATTACACAAAGTGATCGTTTAGATTTTCTGAAAGACAGTCACTAATAAATCTAGTTTATTTCTTAAGATATGAAATTGATGAAATTTAATCTATAATAGTAATAATAATAATAATAGAATAATGATAATAATAATAATGAAGATAATAACGGAAAATCAGGCAAATATGCACATTTAGCTTCCTTCTACCCTCTGGGGCATATCTCTACTTTTAGGAGTCTGGAATTCTCGAACACTTGCTGATAATGACGTTTATATTCTTCTCAACATCAAATCAGAGTCTCTCATTCAGGATATCGTGAGGAGACGTCAATAGATCCTGGAGGCCTGACTTCTCTGCTCCATCATCGACTCTGTTCTACTTTACTATTCAGGTTGTAATTGATCACGATTTCATTCATGTAGGTGGTGGCCCAGTCGTTTAGATATAATGGTTATCTCTCTCTCTCTCTCTCTCTCTCTCTCTCTCTCTCTCTCTCTCTCTGGCATTCAACTGTTATTTTCCTTTTAAGCAGGCATTAGGTTTTAGATATGATAGGTCTCTCTCACTCTCTCTCTCTCTCTCTCTCTCTCTCTCTTTCTCTCTCTCTCTTTCCTGGAGACAATCCCCGAACAGTCATTCCCCAAATCCAAAATATTAACTTCCAAACATACTACTCCCTGTCTTCTCCCTCCTCCTCCTCCTCCTCCTCCTCCTCCTCCCTATGCCCACTGTTTTCACTAAGTTGTTTATTCCCCTTCACTACTTGTCCTAAAGACCCAAAAGAGACCTGTGAGGGAACCACAAAAGAAACCATCAACTTTATTCCCAGGTGAGAGAAATTCCTTCTCCTTGTTTGTTGTTTGGCTGAGAGCAAAGGGACATTTTTCTTTTTACTTGTCATAGGTCTTTGTGTTAATTTGTTTGTTTTTGTTGTTGCCAATGGCGTCAGTTTCATTACAATGAAAATAAAGTAAAAAAAAATTGCAAAAATATACTGTTTGATTCTCCTTACTAATATAATGGATTTATATTGAAGTAAATCTCTAATAAAAATGCTCCTCTATTTTAAATGAAGCAAGATATGGTGTATATATATATATATATATATATATATATATATATATATATATATATATATATATATATATATATATATATATATACATATAAGACCTTATTAGAGATAGCTGAACGTTCTTATAGATCAATTACTGTTTATAGATAGGTATATAAAACAGTAGCTTTAAAACCAGAATAAAAGATAACTCGAAGAATTTTCTTAATATTATAGTAACATAGGTAATGTGAACTAAAATTCTCTCTCTCTCTCTAAAACGCATACTCACGCACACACAAAGTCAGACAAGCACAAGCTTCTTTGTACCAATGAGTGAAAAAAAAATGTCAACCCGCCTTTGCAATCATGTTTTCCTTTTTTTTGTTTTTTTTTGGTTTTTATTTGTTTCCACCTGCAACAGAGGCAATTAAGAACTTTACCCTGATGTTTCGTAGCGTTTTTGGACTTCAGAATAGAGTGAAGGTAGTGAAAAGATTTGCAAAGTATTCTTTATGGGGAGTTTTTCAGTAGTGGATGTATCTCTTGAAGATTATGAATAAAGGCTTCTACATGCACACGCATTTTATATATATATATGAATATTATATATTATATATATATATATATATATATATATATATATATATATATACTATATATATATAATATAAGATGCGTGCGCATGTAGAAGCCTTTATTCATAATCTTCAAGAGATACATCCACTACTGAATAACTCCCCATAAAGAATACTTTCAAATCTTTTCACTGCCTTCACTCTATTCTGAAGTCCAAAAACGCTACACACACACACACACACACACATTTATATATATATATATATATATATATATATATATATATATATATATATATATATATATATGTATTATATATATATATATATATATATATATATATATATATATATATATATATATATATATATATATATATATATATATATATATATATATAGATATATATATATATATATATATATATATAGTAATATATATATAGTACTAGATATCCGAAGATGACCTACGAGAAGGTCGAAACGTCACGTTAATACCAGCTATAACCAGCACCAAACACCAGCCCTTAAACCAAAGACGACCCTGGCCCGAACTGGACTACGCTTACGGAATAATACCGGCACTGACGACGACCCCTGCTTGACCTGGACCTGATATCCTGTTCTAATCAAAAGATTCCTTCAGCATTTACAATTTTTTGAAAATTCCCAATATGATACTGGCCAGTTACTCAGAAACATCGCTGAGCCTGAGAAGCGAATTGTAAGGAAAATAGAAAAAACAATATATAAAATCAACTCGCTTAATTATGCCATCCTTTTTAACAATAATAGTAATAATAATAATGTGAATAAGATGACGGAACATCAGGCAAACATGTATATTTAACCTCTTCCTTCCTCACAGGGCATAACTTCCATTTTAGGAATGCTGGTAATGACGCTTAAATTCTCCTTAAAATCAAATCAGAGTATCTCATTCAGGATATTATCCAGAGACGTCGATAGATCCTGGAAGTCTGACTGCTCTGCTCCATTCATCGACGGTTTACGTGAATGGATTCTGGTCCACTATACTATTCAAGTTGTAATTGATCACGATTTCATTCTTAAAAGGTTGCCGCCCAGTCGTTTTGAATAAGATGGTCATTCTCGCTCTCTATCTCTCTCTCTCTCTCTCTCTAGCTATTCAACCGTTATTTCCTTTTAAGCAGCCATTAGATTTAGATAAGATAGTTCTCTCTCTCTCTCTCTTTCCCTCTCTCTCTCTATCTCTCTTGAGACAATCCCTAGAACAGTCACTCTTCCAAATCCAAAACATTAACTTCCAACATATACTCCCTATCTTCTCCCTCCTCCTCCTCCTCCTCTCCCTCTCCTCCTCCTCCTCCTCCTCTCACGCAGGTTGTTTATCCTCTTGACTGCAAAATAGCTTCTAAAGACCCAAAGAGACCTGTGAGGGAACCGCAAAAGAAACCATTAACTTTATTCCCAGGTGAGAGGAAATTCCTTCTCCTTGTTTGTTTTTGTTTGACTGAGAGCAAAGAGATATAATTCTATTTTCTGGTTATAGGTCTTTGTGTTTATTTGTTTGTTTTTCGTTGCTGACAATATCGTTAGTTTCATTACAAAGAAAATAAAGTAACACAGATTGCAAAAATGAGCTTATTAAAGAAAGCTGAACGTTCTTATAGATTAATTCCTTTTTACAGATAGCTTTTAAATCACAATTAAAGATTAACACGAAGAATGTTTTTAGTATCATAGTAACATAGGTAAAATAAACTGAAACTCTCTCTCTCTCTCTCTCTCTCTCTCTCCCTCTCGTCTCTCTCTCTCTCTCTCTCTCTCTCTCTCTCTCTTCTCTCAAACACACACACACCCACACACACAAAAACAATGAGGTTTCTTTGTACCAATGGGTAATTAAGAACTTTGCCCTGATGTTTCGTTGCGTTTTTGGACTTCAAAATTGAGTGAAGTTAATGAAAAGATTTGCAAGTGTTCTTATTTGGGAGTTATTCTGTAGTGGATGTATCTTTTAAAGACTTAGTATAAAAGGCTTCTGCATGCCCATACTCACAAACTCATCACACATACACACACACGACACACACACACACACACAGTAATGTTAATAAAAAAATGGCCCCAGAGAAAGAAACAACATAATATATAAAATTCCATGTATGGATTGTCCCTCATTCTATCTCGGACAGTCCAGCAAAGGCTTAGAAGTAAGGCTAAGCCAGCATAAATACTCTGTAAAAACTGGGCAAAAATCTAATGCATTATTCATTCATTTAAGTGAAAACAACCACCGAATTAATTGGATTGATAGTTCAGTAATTGCATGGTCAAAAGATGTCTTATCACGAAATCTTTTAGAATCTGCTTTAATACAACTTACTTTTCATTGTAATTTCAATGTTAGTCGTGGCCTTTTTCATTTAGACCATTGCATCTGTAACATGTTTAAGAATGACCTCAAAGATATAATTACAGACTTAAATAAAAAATCAGTTGCCTTAGAGTTATTAAATTTTGTTGTAGTTTATGTCTGTCATGTATTGTTGAATATGGTTTTGTTTACCAAGTTCCGAATAGCTGTCACCTATAATCCTTTAATTGTCTGGAATTGTATCTGAGATGATTGTCTTAAACCTTTAATTGCACCCATTGTTTATGCTTGTTTGGGAAGGTTTCTTTTCTTCCAGGTGTGTCGGATTCTAGGTACTAATCCCTTTATAATCCCTATCTGTCAGTTATACGAACCTTCTTGTATTGTCTTTTCTCGTATTTATGTCAGTATCTGCTCAGTAAAGGACTTTTAAAGTCGAAAGATCTTGCAGACCTCCTTCGTTTATTTTTCCTTCGTGGTATTTATCTTTATTTATGGATTTATCACGTTCCTAACTTTCCTGATTCAGTTTATACACACACACACACACACACCACACACACACACACATATATATATATATATTAATATATATATATATATATATATATATATATATATATATATATATATATATATATATATATATATATATATATATATATATATATATATATATATATATATATATATATATATATATATATATATATCGAAGTATAGCGGTAAGATTACATTAATGGAATACATCATGTAATCATTAGTAAATTACGAACAAATTAACCATTAACAGGTGAAGGATTCTAGCTATACAATTATTGATGCATTTGATCAATTTTGACATGCTGTTGTGATTCGGTTCAGACATATTCAGATTTAAGACGACATCCAAGTTCTTCTGAAAAAAATTTTGTACATTTAACAATGAATTTAAATTTGATAAATTTATTTAATTCTAGGTAGAAGTACCCAACGCTAAACTAAAAACCGGCCACTCACTTATCCATAAAGTTTTTCGGTGAGGATCAGCGAATAATTTCACATATTGTATTTTCTGCTTCTTTGTTACTTCTGTGGTATAATTCATTTGGGGAGACACAATGGACAGTAAATGTCAAATAGTCTTCATCATTCTGAAGTCAGCATTCATGTTCAATAAAATATGAGGTCACTGATAAGTATTTCGAGGATACAACGAATTCAAACAGAAAAAGATTTTGGTTTTCATCCTACAAAGAAAAAAGAGTTGCTTGGCTTCGAATGCATCAACAAGTATCATTTAATGTAAATGGTCACGAAAAAAAATATAAAAATGAAAGCCAATAGAATAAAAATATATGTGGTTTATAATCATATGAGTCAGACTAGCAGCAGATAAACTGAGGGAGTCTAAAGACTAATATAAATATTTTTTTTTTAAACTGCATTTTAAAAAGAATTTTTGGCTTGACTGACTCATATAAAGAATGAAATATAACTCTATCGTTTGTGCTCAGATGATGAATATGCTTCACATAAACACAAACATCTCATGCCGGCGACCTCAGGCACAGATATGGGAAAAATGTAGCAAAAAAAATCGAGAAAAATCTCTCGGTAATCTTCAGGTAATGAACAATTTTGCTATATTAAAAAATCACAAATTTTTAAAAGTATCATCCAATTCACTGAACTGAAAGTTAGGAACGTGATAAATCTTCCAGGTGTGTCAGATTCGAGGTACTAATCCCTTTATAATCCCTATCTGTCAGTTATACGAACCTTCTTGTATTGTCTTTCCTCGTATTTTTTTTGTCAGTATTCTGCTCGTAAAGGACTTTTTAAGTCGAAAGATCTTGCAGACTCCTTCGTTTATTTTTCCTTCGTGGCATTTATCTTTATTCATTTATTTCTATTATATATATTTTATATCTATATATACTATATTATTATATAATTATATATATATATATATATCTATTTAATATTATATGATATATGTATAATATATTATATATATACATATATATATACTATATATATATATATATATATATATATATATATATATATATATATATATATATATATATATATATATATATATATATATATACTCAAAACCAGTGAACGAGTAGCCAGCAATAACGGCATAGTAGACAACCATTAACTAGAATTTATCTAGCATAAATGACTCCACCAAGGCAATAGAATAAAGCATTTATAGAGAACTGCATCAGTTAATTGTTACGCTAATGAACCTTTGTTGGAGCCGCTAAAACTTTTGAGGTCTGTGTTACCAGGATCAGGAATTACATCAGTTCAAAGGGAGAGAGAGAGAGAGAGAGAGAGAGAGAGAGAGAGAGAGAGATGATCTATATATACATATGTATATACACATATACTTGTGTATGTATGTATGTATGTATATATATATATATATATATATAATATATATATATATATATATATATATATATATATCTATATAATAATAATAATAATTTAAATGAGGATTACACTTGCCAGACAGTCTTTCTCTTTCCCCCTCTTCTCTGCAATTCTAATTTTATTTCTTGAATCGCCTACATATCTAATACATTAATATATTAATTCAGTATCATTCCTTAAGATGACGAAAACAGTTTCCAAATATTAATATAGCATACTGAAGAATTACAACCTAATAAAATTCGTTCTTTTCTTTCTTCCCTTTTCCTTTGTTTTCTTTCTGTCTTTGGAGTCGAAACTTTTCCCATTAAATATCCATCAGGAACCATTTGACGTTTAATTACAAGATACCAATTGGTGGTCGCTGGACAAAGCTTAAGTCTGGAATCTGATTAGAATGATGAAAGTTAAAAGGGACATTTTTCGTTCATATGAGAGAGGTGATTTCGAAATCATTCATATCTTGTATTAGCATTTTTGGGGGAAATATTAAGTTTTAATAGCTTCTTTTCGTGTGATTTCTTTGATATTGGAAAAAAATAAATATTTCGTGCACAGAGAAAGAAGATAAAGTAATGAAAATAAATACTCTTATTTGCTTTTATTTCATTAACATGGTATGTCAGCAACCGTTGGTGGAGAGGATTTGTGTTTACACATGAATATATACAGGAAGATACGCAAAAGGAGACGGAGAGAGAGAGAGAGAGAGAGAGAGAGGAGAGAGAGAGAGAGAGAGAGAGATATTATAGTGGTTTAGCAAGCAATCTTCGACTGATTGTAAAGCAAAACTACGTTACTTCCTTTCAGTAATACCGAGGAATGGATGATGAATATTCTTTATATATAATGTTTTTTTCTTCTGGAAACCACCGACAAAGAAAAAACATTTATACTAAATTATTTACATTAGTGATAACGATTTTTTATCTTTTTAAAGCCTAATCTCACTATGGCATGCATTAATTTTAATATGCAGATAATTCATTATTTAGGGCATAATGAACGATTTTCTATAACTTCCTGGTTTTGAAGTAAGATCTTCCATTAGGTCACATATAAAATTTAATATCATATACTTCAGAGCAGAAATATATTTCTTCATGGATGCTGATAGTGGTATTCATCACACGAATTAAAGATTTCCTAAGAAACAATACATAATCCTTTTGCATCTTAGGCTATTTGCATAGAAATGCAGGGCTGGAGACGTTTAAGCTCTCCATTTCTCACAGGCAATTTGGGGAGACTTTACATTCAAGTAAGGCTGTGAGAATGCTATATATATATATATATATATATATATCTATATATATATATATATCTATATATATATATATATATGTATATATATATATATATATTATATATATATATATATATATATATATATATATATATATATATATATATATATGTATATATATATATATATATATATATATATATATATATATATATATATATATATATATATATATATATATATATATATATATATATATATATATATATATATATATATATATATATATATATATATATATATATATATATATATATATATATATATATATATATATATATATGTATGTATATATATATATATATATATATATATATATATATATATATATATATATATATATATATATAATATTAATTCCTCACTCACCGGGATCGAACCAAGGTTCTCAAATGAGAGGCAAAAGGGTGGGTCAGTTGGCAGCACCCTTCCTTTCCATTGAGAGACCTGGGTTCGATTCCGATGGGAGTCAGATTACCTGCCCACCTCTCCATTATCTGCGTTCACCTGTCAGTAGCTACTGAGTGGGTCGCTTTGAATCGCCTTTTTTATTTCTCAGTCCCACTCCAGTAAGATTTCTTTCGTGTTCTTGCCGAAATATTCTTTGCTTTGTCCTTCGTATTTCAAAAGAAAATACCAGTCCTTTTATCTCTTATTGTTAGGTAAGTCATATTAACCAATATAAAACATAAATCGTGCAAAATTATTTATTTACAATATCGCTTTTCAGAGGCTAAATCCTATACAACAATTTATATTCATTAAATATGACTCCGGAGGTCGTGAACCTAAGTTACCCCTCGAAAAATGCAATAATATTTCACTTTCGCGAACAGTCTATTTTAAACTTTTTATTTACGTATTAAAATGTTATTTTTCTTTCACAAAATTCATTTTAGGTCCCAGTGCAAAATTTAGACATATATATTCACAAAACTGGTCCAAAAATATTATTAGATTAAGCAATGATGGGAAAGATAGTAAATACAGAGTAGCAGGATCTGTTATTGGAAAATGCTCTATAAAAGTGTTTACTGGGATGAGCCGAATAAAATGGGAACGTTATAGTCTCCGAAATTATTTATTTCTACCCTATAACAAACTGTTGTCTATTACCACGTATTTATCAAGAATATTTAATTACGGGCCTGTATACATTAAAGCAAGGCTCCTCTGAACAAAAGATATAAGAGCTTAAGGTATTAAAACACTTCAAGTAAAATTAGATCAAATAATCTAGAACGGTATATGTAATTCAGCTAAGAGCATATTCCGTTGAAAGGAATTGGATAATAGAATAACTTTATAAATACCTAATTGAGAGAAAACGTATTGAGTAAATGCATTTCGACTAAGATTACTAACTATGCCCATAATTCTGAAATGCTAAATGCGTTTTCTTTATCACTTAGGAGAGAGAAAGAGAGAGAGAGAGAGAGGAGGGAAGAGAGAGAGATAGAGAGAGAGAGAGAGAGAGAGAGAGAGAGAGAGAGAGAGAGAGGGGGGGGGGGTAAGGTTGCAAACTACGCAATTATACCACCTCATTCATCATCCCTGAAACTTGAAATAAGGTGACATCGTAATCTGTAGTTATATTTTTATTCACTTTGGCACTAAAACAAAGCAGTCTGAGATCCTGAGGATATTTTTCATTTCGGAATTAAAGTCACCCTTTCGTGCATCTTCAAATTCGGTATTTGTTTGTATGATAATATCCACGTTTGTTTTTTATCCCACTGAGCCCACCACAGGTATAATTGGTGTTTTTGCACCTTATAGACGCTGTACAACTTGAATTCCCATTTCATGGTAGAACAGAGATTACTGTTTTTTTTAGTCGATCTATTTTTACTTTTAACAAAGTTTATCTTGCATAAATTGTTGTAGGTAGGACGTCCATGAATTCTACTATGCTATTAATTAGTTATATTTTCTGACAGTTAAAATTCTATAACACTCTATCCACAATAACAAAAGACCAAAGAGGTAATTTAGCTCATGACGTACCAAGTTACTTACACTCTCTCTCTGCATTCGTACGAGATTGAAAGCACTTCGAAACAGTTTTCACTTTTTTTTTTATTCTCTCCAATAGGGACGCGTTTCAATCACCTCCTATTGGATTCATGTTGATGTAACGGCTCTTTTGAAGTGACGCTCTTTGATGGCCAGAGTAGTGTAGGTGTCAGGGAGACGCCGTTTTCTTTCCTTGTTTCCAGCTATGTCGACCTGGTTATTCATCCTGAATAAGGATGAAAAAGACGGACATGTAGAATATTCTTATCAAAATTATTTATAATATAAAGAATATCGTATATTTCTTTAGTATTTTTCTAATTACTAATTTGAAATTTTTTTCTCCACGGATTCAATATGAAATTCATTAATATTGCCAAATGTTACCTCCTTCCCTGAACACAATGTAAACAAACACACGCACTCACGTCAAGAGGAACTCAAGTGGACGAATACGTTCATGCATACACACGCACACTCTCTCTCACACACACGCACACACACACATAAATATATATATATATATATATATATATATCATATATATATATATATATATATATATAAATAAATCAATAATAATAATAATAATAAAAGGAGCCCATAAAAACACCAAAATATAGAGAAAAGTACTATATTTCAGAGATTGCTGTCTCCCTCTTCAGGTATATACCTGAAGAGGGGAGACAGCAGTCTCTGGAATATAGTATTTTCTCTCTATATTTGGTGTTTTCATGGGCTCCTTTTATTAGATGGAATTCTGTTGTAACAGAACATTTTTACCAGTCATATATTATATAATATATATATATATATATATATATATATAATATAATAATATATATATATATATATATATATGTATAACTGGATCACGAAAGTTAGGAACGTGATAAATCCATAAATAAAGATATATGCCACGAAGGAAAAAAACGAAAGAGAGTATCTGCGAAGACCTTTCGACATTAAACGTCCTTTACTAAGCGTGGACGTTTAACGACGAAAGGTCTCGCAGATAACCTTCGTTTATTTTTCCTTCGTATCTATCTATATATATATATAATATATATATATTATATATGTATATATATAGTATATATGTATATATGATCTATATAATATATATATATAATTATATATGTTGAGATAAATATTGTGGGGTTATCATAATGGATAAATAAATGACATAAATATTGTGGGATTATCAATCTTTGTCACGTGAATTTATGATCCAATTCAATATATAATGTCACTTTGTTCAGTTTTTGTTTATCTACTCCATTTATTTCTTCTACCTCTTCCATTTTTCTCATTACTGAAGTATCCTTCCCTTGTCGTTCCTTGTAACCAAGCGTTCATACCCACTGATGATTTTCGTTTGATACCTTCCCCTCGCGTTTATCCATCATAGAATCTTCCTCTCTCAATTTCTCTTTGGAATGATTTTCTGTCGATCCGAAGTTGATGTCATCAAAGATGCAGAGCAGCGAGGCAAAGCCAAATGATGACCGCCGGTGAGCTTTAAGTGTGCTGGATCGATTTGAAATTTGAATTAAGGATTGATCTCACTATGTATGGATTATTTATTAGTTCCACCTATTTCCTATCTGAGATTGTAACGAACTGAATTCGTTACCATGCCAGTGAGGTGTTCTTTTTAATGTCCTCCCTTGAACTGTCTCCTTGCATCTCTAATGTGGCTGATATTTGAAATCCTCACTTTATTCCTTCGTTTGAATGAATACCTCATCAGCATTAGAATTGCTTGTATACGTTCTTCATCTTACAAAAAATACGTACTGGTATACAAATGTGTATGCTATCGAACACCTATGACTGAACATACAGCGTTTATGATCATTGCCAAAGAACATCACCCACGTATGACCTGGGAAAGAAGGTTAATGGCTACTGATGAATCATCCTATAGACGTATGTTCCATCCCAAATCATCGTCCCAAACTCACAAGATCGGTAAGGTCGTGAGCCACTGAAAATCTGTTGTGATTAAGAGGAAACTGAACCATGAAATAATGCTGTTTTTATTATTAAGTGAAGTAGAGAACAGGATAGAAGCGATGACTCTACAAACCTAACTAAATTATATATGCAGTTGATTTCTATAGTTAATTTTCGGTTCGTTAATATTTTCCTCATTATATAAAGAAAGATTTTGTAAGTATTTTAGGAGGATTAAAGAACAATCAGCCAACTGAGTAACGTCTGAGGAAGCTTAGAATATTCCAGCAATACAGAGAGAATGACACTTATCAGCCACTCAGTCTCTCTTGATCAAAGCCTCCAGACAATATGTGTATTAATAAAGTCGACCCGTAACAACGAGGGAGTCAGAATAATTTGAAGCTTGTACTGGAAGCGTTGTTCCCTCATGAATTTTCATCTGGTCAACACACCGTTTATATGCTTTGCACGAACTACGTTTTAGCTGGATGTTCTTGGTGTTAGATTTGTTTATTTCGAGTGAGGACGGAGTTACGTTCATTCGTCTATTAATTGTTGGCTGGAATCAAGAACCTTTGAAGATTTCCCATTACTGCTTTCTCGGCTGATTTGAGGAGATGAATTATTGTTTGTCAAGCAGGGACTTGAATATCATTTTGATGTTTTCTTCCTGATCTTTTACAAGATGTCACTCCGCAATATCTTCGTTTATTTTGCAATTCCTTCTTCAAAAAGAAATAGGTTGTGAGAACTGTTTTCATTATCATTAGCTCTTATGAGTTACGTCTCCTATTGGTAATAAAAGCATTTCTGCCTTTTAGGTATCATGAAGACAACATTATGATGTATTACGTAGAAAATAGGAAAAAAAAAATGTTCTGTTAAATTCAAACATATCTTTCCTATCATGTTTACATTATTAATTATCCAATAGAGGCATCTTTTGAATATTTTGGTTAATGTATCCACACAGTATTAGATAGTTTCCTGTAAATTTTCATTCTTCAGGAAATATTGTTACCACGACTTTGCCAATATTAATGAAAACTGTCGCTTGAGGTAAACTTATCCTAAAAGCATTGATCTTATATGTATCTGTTGGAATGTGATTATGGTATAGTTCTTTAATCAATGAGATGTTCACGAACCGTATCCTTCTCTTGGTCAATGTACTTTCCTTTTCCCTCTTACTTTGCATACATTCCGTCTCTTCCACTTGCCTCCTCTGCCCTCCATTTCACTCCTACTCCAAATCACCATCGAAACAGGAGACTACCCCAAGGTTTCTGGTTCACTTGCTTCCTGAATTAAGGAATAAAATGCACGAGATCATCTTATTCTAGCTAGTTAAAATATTTGTTGAGGGTAATAACCTTTTTTGGACATTGATTGGCAAAACTTAACTCATGGTTTTATAAGCTAATTATCCTTACAGTAAAAGATACCGTACATACTTCAAGAAAGTCTTAACTTTCTTTTTACTGCGTTACCGAGTAATTGCCATTGGAACATTTTCTGCTGTCGTTGTTTTTCTGTTTCAGGTCACGAATTGCTGGAGGAACCAGAATTCAAGATTTGCGAACCTTACAGTGTCAGGCTAATATTTCTATGGATCAGAGATGTCGATGTCATATATGTAGGCTTCTATTAATTTAATTTCTATATTTTCCATGTTGCACTTTCATTAAAATCCTGATAGGTTTGTAAGATAGGTTCCTGTGTATTATGTTTTTTTATTATCATTAATAAATAATAGGTATTTAGTTTTTGGTTCTATTTCACTTCCTCAGTATTTTTATAGCGGAAAACAAAGTTTGTGGAATCTGGTTTATCATCCATATGATTACAGATGTTAAAGGCAAAATCTATTTAGAAATATACCAGCTTAAACTTTTTAACAGTATTACGAGTGAATGAATGCACGTGTGAAAGGCCTATATCAAATTTTAAACGTAAGCAAAGTAATGTAAGCCACCCTCATGGAATTGTTGAAAATTCCATTTGTTCAACACTTAAAAGTGGGAATGTGGTTGAGAAGACTCAAATGCCATCAGCTAGTTTGTGGGACAGAGCTGAAATCTGACTCCATAATAATGAATAAATGTTCAGTACCCAGATTTTTACTGCTTTAGAACAATTCGTAATTAGAAGGTGAAACTCAATATCAAAATAGTGTTTGATGGAGGCAGTAAAAAGAAATAATTTCTATCCTTTGGTATGAAAATGTGATAATGTGATGATCAGCTACACTTCATGGACAAAGGTCTTAATCTACGTGGCTAGATAAAGGATTTAACGCAGGTAAAAAGAGTTTTGTTTCAATAAAAAAAAAAAAAAAATAAAAAAAAAAAAAAAAAACAAAAAAAAAAAAAAAAAAAAAAAAAAAAAAAAAAACCCCCCAAAAAAAAAAAAAAAAAAAGAAAGAAATATGAACTAAGGTACATGCTTGAATAGGAGGGTTTTAATGAGGTGCAAAAGAATTTAAAGTTATAGATTATAAAAAGATATTCTGGAATACTGACGTTAAATTCTTGTTAAAGTATTGCGCGGCGTTTCTATGGGAGTTGGGGTGGGGTTTGGTGGTTGTGTGTCCGTTTGTCGGGGGGGGGGGGGGGGGGGGGGGGGGGGGGAGGGGGGGGGGGGGGGGGTTGGTGGAGGTCCTTTGGCAAACGGAATCTAGCTGACGGCATAAAGCTTTAAGTTGAAAAGTTGTTTCTACAAAAACATTTAATTCGTTTTAACGATTTCCGTTTTAATAGGTCACTTCGATTCTAAATAACCTCACAGGTCCCAGCGCCTTGCTTTTGCCTAAATTTAATATTCCATTCAATTTTCAATTTAAGTATGGGTAATGACCATTTATATCACAACTATCCACGAAACTCACGTAGGATGGTAGTGCCGTCAGTGCACCTCATGGGGTTCACTGTAGGCATTATTTAAAGCTATTGCAGTGTCCCTTCAACCCCTAGCTACAACCCCTTTCTTTCCTTTTACTGTACCAACGTTCGTATTCTCCTATCTTTCTTTCCACCCTCCCCTATCAAAGGTTTCATAATGCAACTGCTTTGAGGTTTCTCTCCTGTTACACCTTTCAAAACTTTCTACTCTCAGTTTTTCCTTTCAGCGCTAAATGACCTCATAGGTCCCAGTGCTTGGCCTTAGGCGTCACTGCTATATTCTATTCTCTCCACGAAACCAATTTAAGGTCTAATTATTCTCAGGACTGGTTGTTTCGGATAGTAACTATGACGGATACTATTGGCTCAATGAGTTTGTGAATTGGGCCCAAAGAGATGATGAATGAGCAAGAGACGAAATGGGAAGCCAAAGACGTTTGGAGGATTCCAGGAGGACTGTCGTCAGACCTAGAATGCTTCATTTCCTACCAGGCGAACGGAAATAGATTTAAACACCAATACTAATCTCTCTCCACCCACCTTCCCCATCTTCCCGAGTCCCGTCATCCGCAGAGACGAATATTAATGGATTTATCGGCGAATGGGAATTATCATCAAATAAAGCAATCGGGAAAGTTTTCCCTTCCATCCGCTGTCTTCTCTTTTCGCTCAGTTAATTCAATTAAATGCTTCGTTAATGAAAAGCGGAATACGTTAGTTTTGGGGACGATTATAATCATGGATTTCTGGCCCCATTCGAGTTTTTTTGTGACGTTGACTTGGAAGCGTGTGTTCATATGTTCACTTGTGATGGGCAAATACGGCTTTGGTCTGTTCATGGGACGCTCTTGGTTTGACAGAAAAGGCAAGCAGTATTTAATGAAATTCTATTGAAGCAAAGCAAATGGGCGTTGCCAGGGACAGAAGGAACGCTACAAACACTATTTAGCACCTCAGTGGCGTGATCGGTATGGTCTTGGTCTGCCACCACGATGGCTGCTAGTTCAATTCTCAGGCATTTCATTGAGATGTGAAATATATGTATTTCTGGTGATAGAAGTTCACTCTCGACGTGGTTCGGAAGTCACGTGGAAGCCGTTGATCCCGTTGCTAAATAACCACTGGTTCCATGCAACGTAAAAACACCATACAAACAAACAATATTTAGAAATTCCGCAGGGGTTAATGCCGTCAGTGCACCTCACGGGGTGCACTCTAGGCATTACTGAATGTTCTTTGCAGCGTCCCTTCGGCCCCTAGCTGCAACCCATTTCATTCCTTTTACTGCATACCTCCATTCATATTATCTCTCCTCCATCTTGCTATCCACCCCCTCCTAACAATGATTTCTAAGTGCAACTGCGAGATTCCCCTCCTGTTACACCTTTCAAACCTACCTACTCTCAATTTATTTTCCAGCGTTGAATAACCTCACAGGTACCAGTGCTTGGCCTTTCCTAAGCTCTATATTCCATTCCACTATTTAGTAATGCCTACAGCGCACAGTGTGAATTACACAGACGGCCCTATCCCCTACTTCGTGGAATCACCATTTTTAATAATCATATTTATTCGCCAAACATAAAATCATTCATGAATTCCTCTGAGACATTTTATTTAAATGTTGATTTTTGATCGTCCCGAAGACCCACAACGGTCATTCGGGGACCTTTTAGGTCTGGTTATCACTGGTCTCCCCTCGTCCTCTTGTCAGACTATCAATCTTTTATAATCAATACATTTATTTTTGTTTGTTCAAATATCGTCCGGGTTCTTTGGCCATTAGATTGAGTGGTTAACAAAAGAGACTGTTTATGTTCTCGTGATTTTGTTTTTAAGATTTGTGATTCATATGCAAGAAGATTTAGGCATGACCATTCTATGTTCCCCATCCTCTTTTAACGTATTTAACGGTATGGTCTTGACCTGCCACCTCGGCGGCCGCGAGTTCCATTCTCGGGCATTTCATTTAGGGGCCAGGGATTTGTGTGTGTGTGTGTGTGTGTGTGTGTGTGTGTGTGTGTGTTGATTGTTTGTATGTGTGTATACGTGTGGTAGGAAAAATAAAAGTTTTGTTACTTTCCTTTAATTAGCAAAGGAGAAATAAATTTTTCTATTTTTCCCAGCAGGAAATATTTATAATGTTATCATTCCATAACTGTTGTTGATCAGTGCATTTTGTTTATTATAAAATTCTAAAATAAATATGAGTAACATAAATAACGATTCAACTATAATATTTTTAAAGATGTGGATCATTTATTTTCTGCAAACGCGTTTGAAAAATATTTTCGTCCGATGGATAGTTATTCAAGAACTAAAAGTATGATGAATGTTGATGCAAGTTTTGTACTGACATTTACGAACGGAAATCAAATTGAAACATTTTTGCCATTTGAGGTTTTGATAGCAATTCATCTCAAATAACATTATGATAAGAAGTTCACAATAATCATCCCTTTCATGCAGATTCCAGTCGCTTTTGCTTATGCTTGAAATATCTGTCTGTCTTCCTATTTGTGTCACTTATTTTTTCTCTTTTGAGACGTTTAAGTGTATATACAGAGAACAATAATTCGCTATGCTTTTATTGATAAAAATGGACAATAATTGGTGATTATATAATCATTAAAAGTTAATATTGAATTTGTATAAGCATAAAAAAGCATAATTTTCTTCACCATCAAAGAAGTGTGTGTGTGTGAGAGAGAGAGAGAGAGAGAGAGAGAGAGAGGAGAGAGAGAGAGAGAGCAAACATTTTCGTCAGAAATTTTAGATTTTCCGTCATGGCGTGGATGAAAGGCAGGAACCAATTGGGAAGATCAAAGAAAAAAAAAATTCCAATCAATTTACTGGAGGTTCTGGCATATTCTTTTTCCTACAACGATTTAAAAAAATGGGGAGTTAATTGGTATCGCAAAAATTTTTTTCTTCCTTTTTTTCTATTGTCGAGTGGTTATTTCTAGCAATTCACAGTCTATGCTTTCTTCTTAAATACTTATCCTTCATATGAAACTGACACTTGTTTGCATTATTTTTAAAATGATAGCTATAATTCTTTTATTCATTTTTTTATTGCCTAGGAAACCGACGACTTTTAACCAACTTCCCGACCCACCAGTGACCGAAGTCAACCAACTGACAGCATTTCGCTAGAGTTCTCACATCGGGATTGAACCCAGACCTTTCAGTTAATTGTGTGTAGATTATTTTGTATTAAAGTCACTCAGAAGGGATAATTTAGAATGAAATGTTGTCAATTGCGTCACTGATGAGTCGGCTTTTATGAAAGATCTGGATTCGATCCCGATTTGAGTCAGAAATTCATACTCACAAACACACACACACACACACACAAACACACACACATATATATATATATATATATAGTATATATATATATATATATATATATATATATATATATTATATATATATATGGGTATAGTTTTTGCAAGAACACTTTCAGAATTCAAAGCAATGCTTTTGGTACCGATGCTGCTGTCATATTTGCTTTTATTTTTCCTACTGTTTATTTGCTTCCATAACTTCCTTTCCTTATCCCTTATCCCTTGTTCTTATATTTCCCTTCCTTTTTCTGTTCGTAAATATGTTTTTGTTGTCACTTTTTGCACAAATAAGCTTTCGTTGGAATGAACAGAATATTTAAAAAACATTCATACTAACTTCAAAGTAGAAATTTAACAATGTGTATACTATTTTCTATCTATATTTTATTTTTCATATTTATAAAGATACAGTAAAGGGGTCGTTACTAAAAAACACATACATATATTAGTCTTCAAAACAAGGCTTTTGATAAATACATTGTGTAGGAACAAACTACTTCCCTTTACACAACGATTTTCCATGGGCAATTTTTTTTTATCTTTTGTTTTTATATTTTTGAACAACGCATTGCACAAAAAAAAAACAGTAAGAAAATGCACTAAATTCTATTCTTGGTAAAATGCAACTCCATGCAGTCTATTTTCGAGCAACGTTCGACTAGCTTCCATTTTGCTCAGATTCCTCCTATATTTGTAGCCATAATACTCATCTTAAAGCTATTTTGAGTCATACGGTGCACTGTAAGCTTTACATGAGTTTTTTCGCAACATCCCGTTTTACTGTGCCCGCGTTAATATTCTCTTTCTTCCATTCCACTTTCAACTTTCAAACTATATTCAGATAGATGAAAGAGCATCTCCATATTGCCACGAGAATGTAGGCATATGCATATATTTTATATATATATATATATATTATACTATATATATATATATATATATATATATATATATATATATATATATATATATATATATATATATATATATATATATATATATATAATGTCAAAGGAATAAATATAAGAAATAATTTAAGACTGTTTTAATAACTAATCGTGCTCACGTTAAGATAAACAAAAGTTAAAATACCATGAATTAATATTTAACAAGTGAACATTATTTAGTGATATTCGTAGCAGGGAACAAGACAGAAAAATTATTAAAAATTTCTTAAGGAAAAGAAGAGCTGATCGTGACAACTCTTTTAGTTCTACCTTTTTCATAGTTAATTTATTTACTCATTTATCTCCTAATCTAAAAATGGGAGCTTTTAATGGACAAAGAGACTTCCTGGTCTCAAAACAAAGAGTCGAATTTAAGAAAAAGATCTTTATAAATAAGGGCATTAAATATGCAAGAGAATATTTCAGAGCGGAACTGAAGTTATTTTAGAGAACTTTATCCGATTTGACAGTGTATGTAAGAGCCTTTTATCCTTCAAAATCTGTTTACTTTCCAAAAATGTATTGATTTTTGTCAGTTATATGCGTAGTTGCTATGAGCAATGAATTAGTTATTGAATATAATTGGAACGTTGCTTTAGAAAGAGTCAGACAGACAGAGGTGGCAAACGTCATATTTAAAGAGAGAGAGAGAGAGAGAGAGAGAGAAGAGAGAGAGAGAGAGAGAGAGAGAGAGAGAGAGGTAATAAGTCTTTTCATTTCCGTCAATGTCGGGGAATAAAAGATATACATTTCAAGTCTGTAAAGATTACTCCTTCCACTCTCTCTCTCTCTCTCTCTCTCTCTCTCTCTCTCTCTCTCTCTCTCTCTCTCCTACAGATAAGTGAGCACGCGATGTCTCCTCGGATGAACTAACAAATCTTTGAGACATTCTAATCCTTGTAACTCCTTGTAACTCCTTGTCACTCTCTCTCTCTCTCACATCCTATTCCGAATACCACAGGCGAGAGATGTAATACCTCAACATCCAGGAGCTTGAAATGATATTCATCTTTTTCTGATCTTTAATGGTTTTTGATTACCCCCTCTCCACTTAAAAACCTCTTCTCTCTCTCTCTCTCTCTCTCTCTCTCTCTCTCTCTCTCTCTCTCTCTCTCTCATCAAACAGCATTTTCCTTCGAAATGTCTGGCAGAGTTTTTGATTAATTACTATTTTCTTTCGCAACGTGTATGAGTTACAGAAGAGGAAGTTAACTTCATATGTAATTTTATATTTTTTCGTAGTTTATTGTTCAAAGATATTAGCTAATTTATTTTAATTCTATAGCCTAATTAACCTAGGCTTCAGTGGATTTACTATGCTAATTACCAGTTAGTACACACAGGTAGCACAGTTTATAATAATAATAATAATAATAATAATAATAATAATAATAATAATAATAATAATAATAATAATAATAAGAAGAAGAAGAAGAAGAAGAAGAAGAAGAAGATTTTATCCTTAAAACATAATATTTAACACAAATATCCACTTTACCTTTTTTCGTCTGACACCAAATCACAAGATTCTCTTCATTTCTCAAAGGAAAAAAAAAAAAAAGCGAATCTTTGAAAGAACGAAAAACAAACCTTTGAATTCTTGAGCCTAAATCCGTTCAGTCTCCTCATCCAGAAAACGGAAAAAGGTTGAAGCTTACTCGACGGAGGCGTTTGGAAATGCGCTTGACACATCACTGCTTCTCAATCTCCTGAATACCTAATCAGGAGTTTGACCCAGGTCGTGTTCTGGCGCGACAAATCTTTTATTTTTATTTTTATTATTTTTCCCCTTACGAACCAGACGACTGAAGTTCGGTAGACATCAGATTCGGGGAGAACAGTTTTGGATTTAAGGTATTTTTTTCTCTTGACAAAGTTTGTGTGTGTTTGTTTGTTTGTTTGTTTTTTCTTCCTCTGTGCATTATTGTTTTCGTGTATGTGATAAAACACATATTGATTTGCCATTTATGTGATAGATAATTCCATTTTTGTGGAACACCCACCATCTTTTCTATCTGAATCTAGTATTGATAAAACCCATAATGGTTCATGGGTAAACGATGATCGAAAAATTTACTTGTCTCGTACTTAAGCTAATAGTAATCACAGCAACACTGCTTCATTAAATGTTATATTATAGCTGGTTCAGATGTGTCATGAATCAGTTATGATCTTATTGATATCTCATATTGCATTCTGATGATTAACCTTAGATAATTATCAAGTTTATTTATTGAGAGGATGAAACCGGAACCGAATGCCAACTTATTTACAAGCAACAACTTTTTTTTTATCTTTTTTTGCCAAATCATTATTATAGAAAGATTATTTACCGCTTTCACCTTTTTCAGTTTGGGAGTTAATTCACGTTTTTAATTTTTCTTGGTTTTCTTAATGTTTATTTTTCATTTTAAAATTATATTATGTTATGATGTTTGCCTATGGACTAATGAAATCTTTGTGCATACTATAATGGATACGTTTGTTCAAAACAGAACATAATTGTTAACCAAAACACTGAATATTAATACTTGTACATTCTCATCGTCATAGCATGACTATATTGGAGTTTCAGATAGTTACTTAAAATGATTAAATTTCAGCACAATTAATTTAATGTGAAAATATTCTGACAACAGAAGGCTTAGTAAGTACCGGTTTATGTAAAGTGAAAAAGTGTTTTAATGAAAATTTGGTGAGTACTTTAAGCTAAGTATACTCATTGCATTAAAAAAAAATGGAATGGTGAATGGTCAGTCTTTTTCTATATATCCAAAGTCATTTATTTTCTACATAATTTTAGAAGGATTATCTATGGTAGTCATTCTTGTCGATTTCCTTCTGTTAATTGTCGAAATACATGATGTTATTGAAGACGTGTTTCCTAACAA
>NC_087200.1:212178199-212180699 GCF_015104395.2 Macrobrachium nipponense
TAAATTTTTTTCGAATTATACATAAGACAATATGTGTAATGCGTGTTTAAAGTAATATAATACCTGTTGTCGTTAAAACGAGAAATTCATATTTACATATCTCTCTCTCTCTCTCTCTCTCCTTACCTACCTATTCACCAATCTCTATTTACCTGCCTATTTATCTATGTTGATTCGGTTGTAATTCGGGCAGACAGCCATGATTTATTGGTGGCAAATTAAAATTATACGTATTCGATCAAATGGAAAAACACCATCATCAGGGATGACCTAATATTCGGTCAAACATTACGAATGTAATTTTTCTATTTAATATAATCCACTTTCATTTGTAGGAAATGCGGAAATGTATCTAAACATAAATCAATCATTTATTTTAGACAGTATTAGATTGATATGTTCGGCGATAATACAAATTTATTCGTATATCTAATTAAAGTATTTTTTCCTCATAAGGATATTAATGTCATTCTTAAGCACTGGAAGCTGCTGCCACCTGTCGGCCACAAGAAAACAACAAAACCAATCGGCTTCTTAGTAGAATTGTTGTTTCTTTGCTTCGTGAGAGAAGTTGCCGGCTTGTCTGTATAACGAAAGAGGTGAAGACAGCTTAAACATTTCGTTCAATTTCGTTCACTTTCTCTCTTTCCTGCGTTTACCAAATTCAATTAATATTCAAGTCACTGATCTATTTATGCCACATGGTACGTAGAAAATTATTAAAACGAGTATCTATAGTGTATTTTGAATCTCAGAATTTAACCTTGAAATGAGACAAAATCCTAACTCTTACTTGAAAAACAACGATGGATAAAGAAATACGGTTTGGACAATTGCTAATATGTTGTGTTCATAGGTAACTCGTGACAACTAGAAATGCGTTGATATTGGTCATTACGATGTTAATAAAGTACAAAAATATAGCAAAATTTCCCATGCTTCGTTGCATAATCGGACGACATGCCATACTTATTCATCTCAATGAAAATTCTACTTTTGAATGATGAATAACTTTTCAAGATGTTCACGGAACTAATTTCAGATTAATTGGGAAAAGTAATCGTCAATAATAATAAATTCTCCATCGAAGTATCTTAAGAGGAAATACACCAAGGAATTTATTTTTCATCAAACAAATATATCTTTCTATTACTTGTATAAACTTTTTGTACTTAAAGATTCGAATTGTAAGTTAAACTGGCTGGATTTGTTGAGACGCGTAATTACCACAAACTTCATGTATCACATACTTAAAACTCTCTCTCTCTCTCTCTCTCTCTCTCTCTCTCTCTCTCTCTCTCTCTCTCTCTCTCTCTCTCTCTCTCTTTCCAGCCTTCCTTATAAAGGTCCTGTTGTGTCAGTGTTAAAAGAGCAACTACAATCACAACAGATCCGGATATCGTGTTGAAAGCTAATCCCAAACTGCAATATTAAACATTAAACATAATTAATAAAGTTCGCGAAAACGATTATAGTTAAGCTGAACCTTTAGAAAAAAAAATACCCAGTAGTTAAAGAATTAAAGAATTGTTAATGAGCTACAAAGCGAATGTCATGAAAATTATATTAATGTTGCTATGACTGTTAATAAACGTTTTAAGTAAATTCAAGGATATTCCTGTAATAACTTATAACTATCTGTTAATGATGGTGCGTTATAATTATGAATGGAGGTAATAGATATCTCTAATGAAGTCTTAATTACCATTTGAAGATGCCCTTTAAAAACAATATTCGAAACCAGGAAGTGGGATTTTTTTTTTTTTTTTTACAATAAACTACGCTAATGTCAAAGGCCAGTGTGTACACAAGAATAGAAAAGTCAGAGAATGATTGCGTCTGTAGTTGCTGAAGGATGAAGAGGCAGAGTCGTGGTTGGGGTTGTAGTATCAGAGCCTTTGGGAAAATTGTTAGGAAATCTTTTATAGACTAAGCTATACTACACAGCTATTGTAAGATCAAGGTATTGGGTTATTGGCGAGAAAATGGCTGGATGGAGGTACATCTGATCTATAATTGTTGAACTAAAAGATTTGGTAAACATACATGCAAGTTGGAGAGGATTGAAATTAACTGTGGCTATAATTTGATGAGTGAAAATATGTTTGATAAGAAGGAAATGAGAATAAAATAAAAGAAGAGATCAATTCTCTGAGCGTTGTTTAGAGACATGAAAATAAAAGCCGTATATGAGGAATTTGTAATATTCAAATAAAGAATTCGTGTAAAATTGAAGAAGTGAATGAATACAGTAAATTAAACAATGAGTAGTGAAGGAAAAATGGATAATATCCGAGTTGCAGTTGCGTGACGGGAAACATCGACCCGGTGCACGTAGGGCAGTAGTATGTATAGACTAGTGCATTAAGATGAAATTAAGAGAAGAAATAAGTGAAGTAATAAAATGAATAGAGAAGAAAGGTGAGCAATAAATAAATGGAAACAGAAACCCTTCAGATGAAAAATATAATAAGAAATAGACGTCAGAGGTTAAAGATGT
>NC_087200.1:212188199-212190699 GCF_015104395.2 Macrobrachium nipponense
GACACACTAAAGAAAATGCCAAACTGAAAAGCCCCAGGTCCCGATGAAGTCATGGGATACTGGCTCAAAAACTTCAAGGACCCTCCCACACACGAATAGCAGAACAACTCCAGCATTGTATCTCAAATCACCAAGCACCAAATGGATGACCACATTAAGAACATCCTTAGTACAAAAAGACAAGAGTAAGGGAAATACAAGCCAGTAACTACAGGCCTATCACCTGCCTACAATAATGTGGAAGTTACTAAACAGGTATCATCAGTGAAAGGCTTATACAACTACCTAGAGGAGACAAACACCCCCATCCCCACCAACAGAAAGGCTGCAGAAGGAAGTGTAGGGGCACAAAAGACCAGCTCCTGATAGACAAAATGGTAATGAAGAACAGTAGGAGAAGGAAAAACCAACCTAAGCATGGCATGGATAGACTATAAGAAAGCCTTCGACATGAACCACACACATGGCTAATAGAATGCCTGAAAATATATGGGTGGGCAGAGGAAAATACCATCAGCTTCCTCAAAAATACAATGCGCAACTGGAATACAATACTTACAAGCTCTGGAAAAAGGACTAGCAGAGGTTAATATCAGGAGGAGGGATCTTCCAGGGCGATCACTGTCCCCACTACTCTTCGTAGTAGCCATGATTCCCATGACAAAAAAAGTACTACAGAAAGATGGATGCCGGGTACCAACTCAAGAAAAGAGGCAACAAAATCAACCATCTGATGTTCATGGACGACATCAAGCTGTATGGTAAGAGCATCAAGGAAATAGATACCCTAATCCAGACTGTAAAGGATTGTATCTGGGGGGGACATCAGGATGGAGTTTGGAATAGAAAAATGCGCCTTAGTCAACATACAAAAAAGGCAAACAAAGTAACGAGAACTGAAGGGATAAAGCTACCAGATGGGAGCAACATCAAACACATAGATGAGACAGGATACAAATACCTGGGAATAATGGAAGGAGGAGATATAAACACCAAGAGATGAAGGACACGATCAGGAAACGAATATATGCAGAGACTCAAGGCGATACTCAAGTCAAAACTCAACGCCGGAAATATGATAAAGCCATAAACACATGGGCAGTGCCAGTAATCAGATACAGCGCAGGAATAGTGGAATGGACGAAGGCAGAATCCGCCAGCATAGATCAGAAAACCAGGAAACAAATGACAATACACAAAGCACTACACCCAAGAGCAAATACGGACAGACTATACATAACACGAAAGGAAGGAGGGAGAGGACTACTAAGTATAGAGGACTACGTCAACATCGAAAACAGAGCACTGGGGCAATATCTGAAAACCAGTGAAGACGAGTGGCTAAAGAGTGCATGGGAAGAAGGACTAATAAAAGTAGACGAAGACCAGAAAATATACAGAGACAGGAGAAAGACAGAAAGAACAGAGACTGGCACAACAAACCAATGCACGGACAATACATGAGACAGACTAAAGAACTAGCCAGCGATGACAATTGGCAATGGCTACAGAGGGGAGAGCTAAAGAAGGAAACTGAAGGAATGATAACAGCGGCACAAGATCAGGCCCTAAGAACCAGATATGTTCAAAGTATGATAGACGGAAATAACATCTCTCCCATATGTAGGAAGTGCAATTTGAAAAATGAAACCATAAACCACATAGCAAGTGAGCCTGTGCAAGAAACATCAGCTACCTTGCAGTAATAAGTGGTACGAGCACCAACCTGAAGGAGTGATAGAAAACGATCACGCAAAGATCCTCTGGGACTATGGTATCAGAACGGATAGGGTGATACGTGCAAACAGACCAGACGTGACGTTGATTGACAAAGTCAAGAAGAAAGTATCACTCATTGATGTCGCAATACCATGGGACACCAGAGTTGAAGAGAAAGAGAGGGAAAAAATGGATAAGTATCAAGATCTGAAAATAGAAATAAGAAGGATATGGGATATGCCAGTGGAAATTGTTCCCATAATCATAGGAGCACTAGGCACGATCCCAAGATCCCTGAAAAGGAATCTGGAAAAACTAGAGGCTAAAAGTAGCTCCGGGCCTCATGCAGAAGAGTGTGATCCTAGAAACGGCACACATAGTAAGAAAAGTGATGGACTCCTAAGGAGGCAGGATGCAACCCGGAAACCCCACACTATAAATACCACCCAGTCGAACTGGAAGACTGTGATGGAGCAAAAAAAAAAATTAAATAAATAATGATAATAATAATAATAATAATAATAATAATAATATAATAATAATAATAATAATAATAATAATAATAATAATAATAATAATAATAATAATAATAATAATAATAATAATAATAATAATAATAACAAGCTTTGACAAGACACAAATAAGAAATAATTATGAATTTGACAATTATGAGAGGCCACTTCAAGAAGAGATGTACCTAGATTCTTAATATTGTTTTATGATACGAAATACAAAAGACTAATGGCCTAAAATATGATAATTATATAGATAATGTAATTTC
>NC_087200.1:212195699-212218199 GCF_015104395.2 Macrobrachium nipponense
GAGAACAAAAGTGTGGCAAAGAAGGGCAAATTTGGGGTGGCTGAACAAATGCGTTAAAAAAAGGAAATGAGAGAGAGAGAGAGAGAGAGAGAGAGAGAGAGAGAGAGAGAGAGAGAGAGAGAATATAAAAGTTTACAGTTTTTTGTGTGATGACAAAAGTGAACAAAGAAAGGGCATGGTTGAAGCTAAACAAATGCGCTGAGAAAAAAAATAAAATGTGCAAGAGAGGAGGAGAGAGAGAGAGAGAGGAGAGAGAGACAGAGAGAGACAGAGAGAGAGAGACGAGAGAGATTACAGTGCTCCAGCAAGAAGTCTATGACTGATTGTTGAGTAAAATTATTTCCTTCCTTTCAGTAATATCGAGGACTGGTGGATGAATTATTTTCTTTATATATGTTTTTTTTTTTTAACCATCCACAAGAAAAACATTTATACTTAATTATTATATTAGTGATAGCGAATTTCTTTCTTTCTAAAGCTTATTCTCAGTACAATTACCCATCGCGTTCATTATGCAGGTAATTCATTATTTGGGCTTAATGCACCATTTCTATTGCTTCCTGTTTTGTAAGTAAGATTTTTCCTTAAATCACCTACAAAAACGTTAATTTCATATTCTCCAGAGCAGAAATATATTTCTTCATGAATGCAATAATGATATTTATCACAAGAATTAAAGATTTTCTGAGAAAAACAACTCATAATCCTCTTGCAGAAGAATGCAGGGCTGGAGACGTTAAGCTCCCATCTGTCACAGGTAATTTGGGAGCTTAGCACTAGGTAGGGCTATGGGAATGCTATAAATTTTCCTGGTAGTCCAACAAGGAATATATATATATATATATATATATATATATATATATATATATATATCTATATATATATATATATCTGTGTGTGTGTGTGTGTGTGTGTGTGTGTGTGTGTGTGTGTGTGTGTGTGTATTAATCCTCCTTCACCGAATCGAGCCCAGTTTGTCAAATGAGAGAAAATGTATTGGGTGCGTTGGCAGCAACCCTTGCTTTTCATTCGAGAGACCTGGGCTCGATCCCATTGGGAATCAGATGACCTGCCCCACCTCTCTATTACCAGCGTTCACTCGTCAATAGCTATAAGTGGGTCGCTTTGAATCGCCTTTATCTCTCAGTCCTCCAGGAAGATTTCTTTTGTGTTCTTCCCGAAATATCCTTTGCCTTTGGTCCTTCGTTACTCACAAGGAAATGCCAGTCCCTTTTTATCTTATTGTTAGGTAAGTCACAGTGACCGACATTCATTAAGTATATGATATAAATGATGCAAAATTATTTATTTAAAATATCGCTGTCAGAGGGTAATTCCTCTACGGCAATTATATTCATTAAACATTCAAGCCAGGTCAGTGACCTGTACCCTTCGGAAATGCAATAATAGCTCACCTTCGCCAACAGTCTATTTTAAAACTTGTTATTTAGTATTAAAGCTTTATTTATCGTCACTCACGAAATGCATTTTAGGCCCCCCTTCAAAATATCTTTAAAATATCTTCATATATTCACAAAACTGAGCCAAAATATTATTAGATTCAAGCAATGATGGGAAAGATAGTAAATGCAGAGTAGCCAGGATCTGTTATGGTAAATTCATTATTTCCATCCAAAGGGTAAACTGTTGTCTGTTACCACGTATTTGTCAGAATATTTAATAATGGACTGGATACATTAAAGCAAGGCTCTGAACAAAATATATAATAGCTTAAGGTATTAAAACACTTCAAGTGTAATTAAACAAAACAATCTAGAAAGGTGTATGTAATACAGCAAAGAGCATATTCCATTGAAAGATTTGGATTATAGAATAACTTTATAAATATGTAATCAAGATAAGTAATATGGAATAAAAGCATATCTGAAACTTGAAATAAGTTGACATCGTAATCAGTAGTCTATTTTTATTCACTCTGGCACTGAAAACCAAAACTGTCTAAGATTCCCCGAGCATATTTTTCATATCGGAATTACAGTGACCCTTTGTGTATCTGCGGACTCGGTTTTTGTTTGTATGACAATATCCAAGTTTGTAATTATATGACGACTGAGCCAGCCACAGGTCTTATTGGTGTTTTTGTTGTACAACTTGAATTCCCATTTCATGGTACTTAGTTTTGACTTAGCACAAAAATAGGAGATTATCCCAAGGTCTCAGGATTATTTGCTTCCAGAACCTCTCCGATTGACTCTTATGGAAATTGATGTTTGGGTGGAGTATTTCTGCAAATCTTTTAGATATGGGGGAGGGGTGGGGTTGTGGTGGTGTTGGTGGATAGGGTCTTCTTGGATGTGTCAATATTTCAAATAGGAGCATTTTCTTTTATATAATCTTTGATTTCATTGGTTGGGTGGTTTATATCTGTGCTCGTTGCTTCTTGTTCAGTGTTTTGACATTTACTTATTCTGTGACTATTGTTGTCATTTCTGTATATTGTTGTTCTCTCTCTCTCTCTCTCTCTCTCTCTCTCTCTCTCTCTCTCTCTCTCTCTTCTATATATATGTATATATATATATATATATATATATATATATATATATATATATACATATATATAGAAGAGAGAGAGAGAGAGAGAGAGAGAGAGAGAGAGAGAGAGAGAGGGCTACATTATTTTATTTTATTGTGGTCAAAAAAATAAAGCGTGAGCAAGCAATTTACACGCAATCGAAAGGAAGATTAAATTAAGAACTTTTCCAATTGAATGTTTAAGAACTGAAGTTACACATAGTAAATGTTTGAAAATAAGAGAAATATATGACTGGCCAAAAAGAGGGAGAAGTTGGAGTCTAATTAAAAACTTTATCATATTCGTTGCCTTTTGAGACATTACGAGTGTGTCTAGGAAAAATGTAACCTTTAAGAATTTGTAAAATTAATTGAGAAAATTTATGGGAGGAAATGGTATTTTGTTGTATCGTTTTTTTCTGGACCACATTCACACACGTAATAATAATAATAATAATAATAATAATAATAATAATAATAATAATAATAATAATAATAATAATAATAATAATAATAATAATAATAATAATAATAGTAATAATAATAATAATAATATGCTTTTCTAAGAACATGGTGTTTGCTTACGATAAGAATGATAAGGGGTACAATTTTGATATCGTCTGTCCATTCTTATTTATTTAGATATAAATTACTGTTTTATTAATTAGCTGTAAAAAAATTATAAATCCAATAATGAAACCCTTGAGTTATTGGTCACTGTTGGATGTTACTGAGAACATAAATGTGTTAAAAGTTAGCTTAAGAATATATCAGTAATAAGTAATCCAAATAAAAATTGGTGTTCCTCTCGATACTGTTACTAAAACACGAAGTGGAGATTGTTGGTAATTGTAGTGAAAAGAGTATCCAATAATTGTGGGGGAACCCAAACAGTTAGAAATATGGTGGCTCTTGACAATATTCATATATACGTTGAGATCAAGCAAAAGATTCTAAATAAATATATAAATAAAACAAATACAGAAAGTTTACCTTTCCCTTGTCCCTGCTTTCACTCATTTTCTCTTGCTTTTTCCCCTCCTCTTTGTTCCCTGTATATATCTCATACTTATTCTCTGACACTGACTTTCCAGGCCTGTAAGCTATTAAGGATTTTGATTAAGAGAGACGCACCCTAAGATTAATTAAGCTTATTCGCTGCGTATCCAAATTGTGCATTTGTATTTCACCCTCTACGGCCGAAGTGACATTAATGAGACACTTGGAAACTTTCAACTAGATACTCGCCAATATATGCTTAGCATAATATGTAATCATGTGTCTGCATATTTTTTCTTTCCTTGTGGAGAGAGAGAGAGAGAGAGAGAGAGAGAGAGAGAGAGAGAGAGAGAGAGAGAGAGAGAGAGAGAAATTTTTCCTTTTGAATGAAATAAAAAAAAGCTTTGCATATTTTCAAGGACATGCTTTTTGATTGTGATTTAACATACATATAAATGCGCGCACACACGCGCACAAAACACAAACGGGCGCAAAAAAAAAACAACCCACTTTCAATCAGACAATTTTAACAGTATTTCCTTAACGGTTTAACCGCAGAAATATAACATCAATATGACGGTTGATGAAATAAGGAGAGACAGGCAGACAGACAGACAGTCAAGGTCCGAGTCGTCCGGAATACAATAAACTTTTCACTCTATATTTATGAAAAAATAACATCGATATCAAGAGAGAGAGAGAGAGAGAGAGAGAGAGAGAGAGAGAGAGAGAGAGAGAGAGAGAGAGAGAGTCTGAGTCCAGAATGCAGTAGTCTTCATTCTATATTAAAGAAAAAAATTACATTAATATCGAGAGAGAGAGAGAGAGAGAGAGAGAGAGAGAGAGAGTCTGAGTCCAGAATACAATAAGTTCTTCATTCTATATTTTTTGGAGAAAAAGATCAGATCAGTGTATCGAGAGAGAGAGAGAGGAGAGATAGAGAGAGAGAGAGAGAGAGAGAGAGAGAGAAACATCAGTGATCCACTAGTCGATTATCATGATGAATCTGATACCCACAAAATTACAAGGGAAACCGGCATTGCTAAAAGCTCCTGATAATTAACCCCGATTAGCCTCTGGTGGAAGCAGGTCAACGCCACTTGGGGCAAAGAGAGGGACACCAGTACTTCGCTTTTCAATTGGGAGCCGTAATTGGGATTTCTTCTGGTTTTGTGAAAGCTTTGAAGATTGCGAACAAAAGGCCATACATACATACATACATACAATATAGGTTGGGGCAAAGATTTCAAGAAAAACATATCAAGAAAAAAAAATAACGATAATATATGGTTAGATTTATAAACTGCCATTGACTACTTGACCGATTCATTAAGGAAAATTCTGTCTTTATTTTAATAATATTGATAGTGGCAATATAATGAAAGTTAAAGATTAAACGGAAAATAATATTTATTTTAATTAATTTAATTAATATTAGCTTTCGTAACGTGAACTTTGCAGGAAAATATTGAAATTTGTTTAAAAGATGTCCCAATTTTCTATGACAAATCCGGACAAAATATATAATAAAATTAAGTCAAATCGATTTACATGTAAACATTGATATGGTGGGAGGTGATATATTCATTCCTAATTTAGAATGAAGTATTTCTTATACAGTAAGGTCAATAGAATTCAAACTTACCTGTTGAAACAGAATTCTAAAAAAAATTTGGATTTTTTTAGAACGATAAAAAATGAGAAACCGCGCTCGCTCTGAAAACAATATTTCTGGGTGACCACCGGTGCCTGACGTGAATTAATCCTAGTATTCAGCGGAAGAGAACTAATGATGTCTGCCTCAGATCCCAAGCTCATTGACATTTGCTGCTCTTTCTGTTCGCTCTTCATATTTGATGGCATCGTATTCAGATCGACAGCCGATTGGACCAAGCGAATTAGAAAATTTGAAGGTTAAACGATGCTAGAGCAGGTGAGTGCTGTAAAAGCCACCAAAAAATGGAGAGGGATAAATTTGTCTGAAATATAAGAATAATATTACTGTGGCAAAAGTTATTTAGAAGATAAATAGAAGTCATTGTATTTTCTTCACTAATTGAACTCATCTAGAATTTTCGATGATACGATGTTCATTATTAAATATAATCTATTGAATAAAAAAAACCCATATAGAAGGGACGAAGTAGCATACACACATATACAAACAAGTACACAAATACATAAACACACACAATATATATATATATATATATATATATATATATATATATATATATATATATATATATATATATATATGATGTATGTATGTATGTATATATATTATATTAAAAAAGGCTTTACCACGTCTATGGTAAACATCACGAAGGCATTGAATATTGTTTGATCTTCCTTGGTAGGCGAATCTATTCAGGAAGAGTTGCATCGTGCAAGGAATGTTCATATATCTTCGTTTTGGATTTGGACTCAATTTTGCAAAAATGTATTTTCCCACCTCCAGGAATCAGGTCTAAAAAGATTGGGGTTTGTGAAGACGGTAAGAAAGCTTGAATTTTACTGAAGTTGATGGTACGTTTCTCAAAATTTATATACGTATATGTATGTGTATATGTGTGTGTGTGTGTGTGTGTAAGCTCCCGTGACCTGTAGCTCTAGCTTGCCCTTACTTGACCTAACCTTCAAGACACCCGTTTCGATTCCCGTTGTCACTTATAATGGCCATTGGAATCTCCTTGTCCTAAAATATAAACTAAGAATTATTTCATTGAAGAGCGATTTAGAATCTAAACGGTCAGGCGTCTCATCCTTCAACAATAATTCACCAGCGTTTAGGATCAGCATGCAACCATGTCCCGGAATAGTGCAGAGGGCTCTCGCTCCTCTCTCTCTCTCTCTCTCTCTCTCTCTCTCTCTCTCTCTCTCTCTCTCTGACACGCACACACACACACACACACACACACATTTATCTCATTATGAGGATGAATGTGTAAAATGAAAACTTTAATATCTTTAGAGATAGAGAGAGAGAGAGGAGAGAGATTTACTCTAGCATTACACATTTTTTTCTGATATTTGTGTTGTAAAATAATGGAATTAAAGGCTGTTCACTCATTGAATTCGTATGTAAAAGGGAATATGAATATCTTTTGTTGGACCTCAGTGGCTTTGCTTGTGCCTAAAGCAACTTCAGTATTTGTTCTTTGACGTCAAAGGCTTCCCGTCTTTGAAGTATTACTTTGTTGATTAAAAACGAGGTGATATTTGATGCTTCTAGACTGCCCAGTTGTTAGGGACGAGTAAGTCATAAAATTCAGAGATTGTGAGAGAAGAAAAATAGATAAAAGGGGTGGGGATTGTAGGATTGTATAAAAGCAAAAGGAAATATAATGCACGAGCCTTATGCTCATGACCGATTTTCACATATTTTTTTCGGACATCCGTACAAGCTTTTGACGTTGCTGTTTGTTTGCTCATTATGTAACTTTCTTTTCTTGTTTTACACTTATATCATTCAGATATCAACTCGATTCACATAATGCCTTCATGTATGAGTGTCCTGATTTCCTTAATTAATTTCTGACATCGTAAACAACTGAGGTGGTAAAGAATTGCTCACTCTTGCATTTGCTCAATATTTAAAAGAATAGAGAATCTTCGTAAGCCCTCTCCCCTCGCCCCTGAGGCTATCTACGCCTGTTTGCAAAGAAAGTGTTTTACTATTGTTAGCAGAATATCACCTTTTTCTATATTTAAGGATTTTGCTAATATATCCAGCCATATATTCCTGCTAAGAAAAAGTAATTCCTTGAGTCTGCAATTCTATTTAATTTTCGGACCCTTGTAAAGAGAATGTTATGATTAACGTAACAAGGGAGATTTAATTAATCTTTGGCACGGTGTCCTGACTTCTGAAAAAAGCTATATTAAATTGAGGGCCGATAATCTCCCAAAAATTCTTGGTTATATGATGCGCCTTTTGCACGCGCGCGCGCGCTTTTGTGAGTGAGTGTGTGTGTGTCTGTGTCTGTATGTTGAGAATTGGGTGATTTCTAGAATATATTCTATATTCATTTTAATTGGACTTTAAGCAATATATAAAACTATTTTGGCACATTGTTTCACTTTATCTAAAAATGGTAAACAGCACTGTTTTCAGACAGTGTGAGCATAATAGTTTTTGAAAAGCTTCAGCTCTTAAAAGGCTCTGGATCTTTTGCAGTGTTGAAGAGCTTGTTTCCTAGTTGTGGACTAATTTATTTTTTTTTGAAGTCCTTTGCTTTGGACAGGAATTACTGTGATACTCAATTGCTTTGGAAGTAACATTAATCTTGTAGTTTTAGTGTTTTGAATATTTAACAAAACTGATTCTATCAAACACCCTAGTTTTTATAGTCTATGACTGTCTGTTTTGTAGTTTTCTCCTCTCTTCTCTCCTCATTGGTTTTTCTTGAATTACAAGATCGTAGATTTCTGAATCATAGCAGGGGGGGAGAAATAGACAAACATACAGATAGTTCTATACACTGTTTCATCACGCTAGGCTACAGATTGACTTCGGTGAGGGCCGGCCGTGTGGAATGATTAGATGCCTCCTAGTAGCCGCCTTCCCTTCCTCTCTCGCCTCTTTTGTGACTGCAACTCCAACAGTCCGAGTAACTACATGACATTCATTCACTGCTAATACACCAGATGCACTCTGGAATTTTTAGGAACAGATACATATCACCAGCATCTCGCAGTTCGGATCAACGATGTTCATTCACTAATGGCTAATGCATTAAATGTCCCTATTTCTATGGGATCAGAAAAGATTTTTATTCGACGATGATGGGATTCTAACCCACGCAGGGAAACCCTATTGGATTAGAGTCCCACGCTTAACCTCTCGGCCACCTCGTCGTTCATGTCCCTTATGAGCTCTGTGTGAGGGACCTGCTGAGGCACGCTCATAGAGCCCGAGTTTTTACCTGGTACAGTGCGAATGATACTTTACTACTATGCAGTACTTGAATGCTCCGCCTATGCTGCGTAAAACACTTCATGGTCATAAACTCGTCATGGACATGTCACTAACTTAATGCAAGATGTCGACAACTGTGAAAACAAGTCAGCTACTGAAAGTGTGGGAACGAATTCTGTTAAACGTAATAAAGCATTTGTCATAACTACCAATAAGTATTCAACACATTTTATGATAAAAATGTTGTCATAAATATCTCGATACATCCATCACATGTCAAAAAAATGTTGGAACAAGTTCCTACACAATGGAAACGCAATGTGACAATGCTGGATTATCTTTGAACACTGCTCATGGCTACCAACAAGTCGTTGACTTGTAACTACAAACCTGTTAGTGATGTGTGTGGGATAAGTTACCGACGCTTTGCTGTGGTGTGGATGTACCTTAAAACTTGTAGTATATAAATAGTAAGAAATGCAGGAAGGGAAGAATATGAGAGAGAAATTGGCCAAAGGAAAATGTTGAGATACGGACCCTAATACTCATTTAAGAGTAAAAATGAACTTACTTCATAAAGTGTATTATTCCTCTGGTGTATTTCACCCTTTTACTAAACCAGGCTTCATTCTCTTTATGGTTATCTGTCTCTAATAACTTCCACTTCATTCTCTTGTTTCAACTCATCTTGTGGGTCTCTGTAGCAACACACACTGTTTATTATATTATACTTATGTAATTCTTGACTATAAAACCTTAGCTTATCCTCTTTCTGTAATTTCTTTTTATTAAAAATTGAACACAGTGTTTTTTCCTTTTCATCAGAAAATTTACGAGTGTAAAAATACGTTGAATCTTTTGAGAGGATTAACTCAGTTCTGTTTTACTGTAATATCTAAGGTATCTTCTGTTTATCTTATATAAATTTCTAGAGTTATAAGGCTTTCTTTACTCTATCGTCTATGCTCTTGGGGTCATATCTGATAAGCCCTTGACTTTACAGTATTTTTTGAAGATCTCTAATATAAAATTCTGGCTTACGTAAAAAAAGAAAAAAGAAAAAAACTACGATCAAAATCAACTATTCCTTAAAAATTTGGCGAATGTAGAAAACAAACTAAAGAATGAAACCATAAAAGGAATCTCGCTCTCGTCTCTCTCTCTCTCTCTCTCCTTCTCTCTCTCTCTCCTCTCTGTCATAACCAGATGTGTTGGGTAATAAGCCACAACCACCAGGACCATCCATTTTGGCTGCAACGCTGAACCTCGAAAGTCCACTCCCCCGTCTGGTCTCCCCATATCATTAGTCAGGATCTCGATACTGTAATTCTTGAAGGAATTCGAAGAAGAGCGAAGAAAATAGGAACCTTTCTCTGAATATCTTACGGTTAGTTGATTATAAAGGTAGAAGTCCTGTTCTGTTAAGTTATGGAAATGATAGGTAAACCTTTGGAGACAGTTCTTTACTCATCTTGACATCTTTCAGTTCTTTAATTGATTAATTGTTTTCCTTTAATACTGATGTACTCGTTGTTTTCATTCCTTGGAAATATTATTTTTTGGGGATCGAAGTTATCTAATAATTCATTTTTTTTTTGGTCAGCTTATACTATATATGACTACTTCTGTTGATAATGTATTCCGAATTATATATCTTTTGCACCAATAAAATTAGCACAGCATTTTGCATGGCACTATTGGCTTCTTCCCTGTTTTATAAAAGAATTCGATTGGACAAATTGAGACGGCAGTAAGTAATATATTCTTTTAGCATAAATAAGATGACGAGTTCGTAAAAAGGAAAAAAGAAAAAAATCGTATATATATTATATATATATATATATATTATATATATATATATATAATATATACATATATATCTATATATATATATAATATATATATATCCATATATATATATATATTATATATATATATATTATATACTTATACTATCTCTATATATATATTTCTATATATATAATAGATATTAAAAGGATTTACTCTTACCAAACACACACACAAGTCTCTCTTCAATCTTCAAGAAATCTAACCTTTGATATATTAATTTTGTATCATTTCTCTAAGATTACGTTAAAACTTTTTCAAATCTTTGTAACATATTGAAGAATTAGAACCCAATACAATATTTGTATCGTCTTTCGGGGGGTTTTTTTTTTCTGTCTTTGAAGTCGAAACGTTCCCTTTAAGTATCCATCAGGACCATTGACGTTTAATTCTAAGATACTATTGGCGGTCGCGGACAAAGATAGAATCTGGAATCGATAAAATGTTAAAAAGTTTTATGAGGGAGTATTTTCTTTCATATGAAGAGAGGTGATTTCAAATCATTCCTATCTCGATGAGCATTTTGGGAAATTTTAAAGTCTCAATAGATTTTTTTCTTTGACTTTTGTTTTGATATTTGAGGTAATTATATTTCTTGCACAGAGAAAGAAATAAAATGAAGGAAATAATAATTTATTATGATTTTTTTTTTTTTTCCATTACATGGGTATGTCTTCACCCGTTTGGTGGGAGAGGTTAGTTAACATATCTGGTTAAATATAAACAGTAATGTATACAGGAAAGCGCATAATGAGATGAGAGAGAGAGAGAGAGAGAGTATCAAATCTCACGGTAATTTTGTGGACACAAGTGTACAAAGATGGCCAAGTTTGGAGCTGAATAAATGCGTTAAAAAAGGAAAGTGTTCGTCTACACTTTCTTGTTACTAATGGACATTCTAAGACAGGAGAGAGAGAAGAAGAGAGAGAGAGAAGAGAGAGGAGAGGAGAGAGACAGACAGACAGACGAGACAGAGAGAGGGAAAGGCATATAACGTTATAGTCTTTGTGAGGACAAAAGTTAACAAGAAAGGGCATGGTTGAAGCTATACAATTGTGGCTTGAGAAAATGCAATGTGTAGAGAGAGAGAGAGAGAGAGAGAGAGGAGAAGAGAGAGAGAGAGAGATGAGAGATTCTGTGCTTTCAGCAAGCAATCCTTTTTGATTTTTGAGCAAAATGAGTGTTTCCTTTCAGTAAATCTCAGGCTGGATGATGATTTTCTTCTATATGATTTTTTCCTGAAAACATCGGCAAAGAAAACATTATACTAAATTATTATAATGGTTATAATTATTTTATTCTTTCTAAGCTTAAACTCAGTACTTACCTATCACTGAATGCTTAAATAATGCGTAGATCAATACATATTTGAGCATAATAACCATTTTCTATAACTTTCTGGTTTTTGGAAAAGTCTTTTCATTAGGACACCTATAAATGTAATATGATACTATTTCAGAGCAAAATATATTTCTTCATGAATTCTAATAGTGGTATATATCACCATGAATTAAAGAATTCCTAAGAACCAATAAATTTCCCATCTGGGTATTTTCATAGAAATGCAGGAGTTGAGACGTTCGAGCTCCCATTTCTCACAGGTAATTTTACGGAGCTTAGCACTAAGTAGGCTGTGAAAATAAATAACATTAATCCTCGCTCACCGGGATCGGAACCTAGGTTTTCTTCAAATGAGAGGATATTGGTTCGTCAGTTGGCAAGCCCCCTTGCTCTCCATTCTAGAGACCTGGGTTCGATCTCCTTGGGAGTCTGATTTACCTGCCCCCTCCATTACCTGCATTCACTCTGTCAGTTACTACTAAGTCGTCGTTTTTAATCGCCTTTATCTCTCATTCCCCTCCAGGAAGATTCTTTTGTGTTCTTGCCGAAATATCCTTTGCTTTTGCCTTTGTGACTTCAAAAGAAAATGCAGTCCCTTTTTATCTCATATTTGTTTGGTAAGTCCTAGTACCCATATTCATAACATATAACATAAATTTATGCAAAATGAATTTACATTTACAATATCGCTTTTCAGAGGCTAATTCCTTCTACAAACTATTTATTATTTATTCAAACCGTGAAGGTAGGTCAGTGACCTTACCCTCGAAAATGAATAATATTTCACTTCGCCAACTCTATTTTAAACTTTTTATTTACGTATTAAAATGTTATTTTTCTTTCACAAATTCATTTTAGTTCCCGTGCAAAATTGACATATATTTCTAAAACTGTGCCCAAAACATTATTAGATTTAAGCAATGATGGGGAAGATACTAAATACAGATTAGCAGTATCTGTGTTTGGAAAGGCTTTATAAAGTGTTTCCGGGATGAGCCGAATAAACTGTAACGTTATAGTCTCCCGAAATTATTATTTTCTACTCTATGGGGCGAACGGTTGTCTGTTACCACGTTTATCAGAAATATTTAATTACGGGCCTGGATACATTAAGAGCAAGGCTCTGAACAAAAGGGATAAGAGCTTACGGTGTTAAGACACTTCAGTACAATTAGCAAATAATCTATAACGGTATATGTAATTCCCTAAGAGCATTATTCCGTTTGAAGGAATTGGATAATATAACCATAACTTTATAAATATCTAATTAAGAGTAATAGTATGGCTGGGGGGGAAAAAGGGGGGGGGGAAAGGGGAAATGCATTTTGACTAATATTACTAGCTACGCTAATAATTCAGAAATGCTATATGCGTTTTTGTTATCCACTTAGGAAAGAGAGAGAGAGAGAGAGAGAGGAGAGAGAGAGAGAGGAGAGAGAGAGAGAGAGAGAGAGAGAGAGAATTTTTGTCTTAGTGTAGGCAACATAGGCTATGGGTAATTTTAGTCCATCTATTATTACTTTTAACAAAGTTTATATAGCATAAATTGTTGTAAGTACGAGCGTTATTTTAATTTGACCTGAAAGCATCAGTTATACGCTGCAATTAATTAGTTTATATTTTTTAACAGTTCAATTGGATATAATAATTCTATCAAACAATGAACAAAGACCGAAGAGGTAATTTAGCTCATGACGTAGAATTTACTTACACTCTTTGATTCGTACGAGATGAAAGCACCTCACACGTTTTCTACTTTTTAAAAATCACTTCTTTCTCTCTCTAAAAAGGGACGAGTTTTCAATCACCTATATTGAAAGTGATTCTTTGATGCCAGAGTAGTGTAGTGTCAGGGAGACGCCCTTTTCATTCACTGTTTTTCCAATATGTCCGACCTGGTATTCATCCGAATAAAGATGAAAAAGACGGGCACTGTATAAATTATTTTTATTATTGATTTTTTTTTATATAAAGAATGATCGATTTTCTTTAGTATTTTTGTAACGTGAATTGAAATTTTGCCTCTACGGCTTCACATGAAATTTTCATTATAGGTGGTCATACCTCTTTCCCTGCACGCAATGTATACACACCACGCATTCATGTGCAGAAGCAGTCACGTGCAGAGGTACTCACGTGAACGAATACGTTCAGTTGCATACACAAACACACGCACATACAACACCACACCACACCACACACAATACAACCACACAACCACACATATTATATATATATATATATATATATTATATATCTAGCTATATATATATATATTATATATATATTATATGTATATCATCTATATATATAATATATATATTATATATATATATATATATAATATTATAATATTAAATATATATATATATATATATATATATAATATATACTATATATGAGATATATTTATATATAATATATATAGATAGATAATATATCTATATATATATATATTATATATACTATATATATATAGTATATCTCATATATATATATATATTTATATATATATATATATATATATCTATCTCTAATAATATATAATATATATATTATATATATATAACTAATATATATATATATATATCGTCTATATATTATATATATATATATATATATATATATAATATATATATATATATATATATATATATATTATCTATATATAAATTCCTGTGATAATTTTTTTTGTGGTGTTTTAGCATAATTTATGTTTGTGCATTAAATTATGATCAAATTCAATACAAACTTCCATTTGTTCACCATTTGGTCTATCTACTCATTTATTTCTGCTTGCTTCTTCCATTTTTTATAATTTACTGAGTATCCTTCCCTTGTCGCTCCTTGTAAACAAGCCAAGGTCATCAAAGAACAGAGGAGAATATCAGTAGCAGCTTAGTCAAAGCAAATGATGACCACGTGAGCTTTGAGTCTGCTGGATCGATTTTGAACTTTGAATCAGACTGATATCACTATGTTCTGGGATATTGGTTCTGCGATTTCAATATCTGAGATTGTATGCGATGAATTTCGTTGTCATACCATGAGGTGCTCCTTTTTTAATGTAATCTTTTGATTTTCTCGCTTTATCTGTAATTATTGATGTTTGAAATCATCGCTTTATTCCTTCGTTTGATAAACCTCATCAGCATTAGAATTGCTTGTATACGTTCTTCCCTCTTACGCCTACGTACTGGTAACAATCTGTTAAGCTATCGAACCACGTCTGTCAATGAACACTCAGTGTTTACGATCATTGCTAAGATACCCACGTACACTTGCGAAAGAATGGCAATGGCTACTGATGACTCGATTCTATAGACGCATGTTCCATCCCAAATCTAATCCTTAACTCCAAGATCGGTAAGGGCGCGACCATTGAAAATCTGTTAAGAAATGAGAGGAAACTGAATCCCCCATGGGAAACGATACTACTTTTATTCTAGTGAAAGTAGAGAGCATAATAGAACCTATAGCCTCTACAAAATAAACTAAATCATTGCCTGTAAGTTGATTTTTTATAGTTACTTTTTCATTCTAATATAAATGTTCATAGTTACATGAAACGACTTTGCAACTGTTTAAACAGCTAAATAATTTCTGCAGTTGATTTTTACAGTTAACTTTCAATGCCTAATATTTTCCATTTGTTTAAACAGAGACTTTTGTAATATTTTAGCCGGTTTAAAGAACAATTAGCATTGAAGCACGACAGACAGCTTATGATTTATTCCAGCAATACGCGAAATGACACACTTATCCGCCACCAGTCTCTCGTGTCAAAGCCCCCCAGACATATATATGTATTAATAAATGGACCCGTAACAACGAGGGAGTCAGATGTTTGAAGCTGTACTAGGAAGCGTTTGTTCCCTCTGAATTTTTCCTCTGGTCACAAACACAGCGTTTAAATGCTTTGTCACGAACTACGTTTTAGCTTGGATGTGCTGGTGTTGGATTTTTGTTTTATTTCGAGTAAGGACGGGTTTCCGTTCATTCGTCTCTTATTGTTGGCTTGGAATCAAGAACCTTCTATGATTTTTCATTACTCATTTCTCGGCTGATTTATTGAGATGAATTATTATTTGTTCATGCAATTCCTTATTCAGAAAGATGTAGGTTGGTGAGAACTATTTCATTATCAGTACGTCTCTGAGAGTTTGGTCTATATTGGTATAAAAGAATTTCTGCCTGAGTTACCATAAGACAGCAATATGATTGTATGCGTAGCAAACCAAAAAATGTTTTTTGTGAAATTACAGCATATCTTCGCATCATGTTTACATTTTTCAATAAATAATTAAAGCATCTTTTCAATATTTGGACTTATATACCTCACAGCATTAGATTGCTTCCTATAAGTTTTTTTATTCTTGAGGAAATATATTTACCAGGTATGTAACATTGCGTGATACTGTAGCTTGAGGTTAATCTAAAAAAACATGATTTTATATATGTTGGAATATGCTTCCTGGATAGTTCGTATCAATGAGATGTTTCACGAATCTATCCTTCTCTCTTCAATATCCTTTCTTTTTCTTCTCTTTGGTGTATTACTCTCTCCCTCCCACCCCCTCGTCTTCCCTCTATTTCCTTTCCAACTCCACTCCCCATCGAATAGGTGACTACCCCAAGGTTTCTGGGTCACTCACTTCCTGATCCCTCCGTTTGGTCTTATGGAATTGATGTTCTGGCTCAAGTTCTGCAAAGCCTTAGGGAATATATTATCTTTTTCTCCCATTTACTGGCTGTATCCATTTGATTCCTTTTTTTTTTTTTTTTTTTTTTTTTGGTTGGGGGGGGGGGGGAGAGGCGGGTCATATTTCTATGTACCAATATATAAATACGGAATATAGTTGCTATCCATCATTTGTTTTGTTTCTTTGTTTATCTGCTGTTTTTTGTTTTTCTGTCTATCTGTCTGTCTATCTATCTATGAATACCCATAGTTATATAAGCATATACAATCCTACACAAATACATATATATATATATATATATATAATATATATATATATATATATATATATTATATTGAAACAGCTGTCACTTCTGAACAAGAACAATCAAATACCAAAGGATCACGAGGTCTCCAGGAGTCATCAAAATCCTGGTATTGAACAGAAATTATTATCATTATTATTATTTGACAACATTCCAGACTCATTTATGTAATTCATCTACTCTACCTGAATTTTGGGCAGTGACCATCAAATGGTCGTTAACTTTCCACTGCTGGACCTAAGGAAAAGCGACTGTTCTGAATATACTCACGAGGGATGGAAAATGCGTCGCTTTGCTTCTTTTGCTAACCATAGCGAGTGGTGGGGTTTTGACATCTGTAAGAGACGTTCTATGTTTTCTTATGCAAACGTTCCGTTTTGGGGGGGGACGATCTATTAATAATACGGTATTTTTTAGTTGTTCCGTTCCAAATAATTTCCAGACTTCCCTGTCCCTTTGTCTGTGTAAATCTTCATTCATAAGATATTTTTCTCTGAAGCCTTTACACATCTATATGTGTATATATATTATATATATATTATATATATATATATATATATATATATATATAGATATATTATAATATATATATATATGTATGTAAGTATATTTAGTCTCTTCGCTTTTTTGCGAACGACTGTTTTTTTTTCCTTACGACTTCCATTCGTAAGTATTTCTGGTTCCTTCCGTCGCCTATGTGATATCTTAGTAGAGTGGTTCTTCTTAAACTAAGGAGATTAGTTCAAACGGAAGTTGAAAAGGTAAAACACTTTATTCTGTACTCCATAATAAGAAAGAGACAGTTCGGTAGGGAGCCCGATATGTTTGATCGCTGGAAATGAACTGAAACTCTAGAGCATCAGTCGATAGCGAAACATCAGCTAATCTCAGCGATTCAATATAAAACATACGTGTCCGCCGGCTGGAAGTTACAAGTTTCCGGCGTAGTTAACCAGATCAACCGCTTCCCATGGAATTTGGGTTATCAAAGTTTATCAGTAATGCCAAACGATGACATTTTTCTAACAAACTAAACCAGGCTACTGCGACTCGCATAGCGTGGATCTAGATTTGCATTGTCACGTAGGACCCTCCTAATGCCAATGACCTCAGGTCCTGGGTTTTATTTACAGATTATGTAATTTTAAAATGTATTTATTACATAGGCTCGCAGCTACTCATTCAAGCCTTGAATAACAAAAGTTACTTTAAACATGGTTTCTAGGAGCGTACGCGTAACATATTTTAGGTAGAAACATAACAATGATTAAATGCAATAAAAGGTCTGTTACATACCCTTTTTGACATATACATAAAAAAGAAATAAATGCTGGCAAAATCTAGATCCATTTTGGTAATAAAATGGTTAGTACCAAACTAATCAAAAGGTAAAAATCAAAAGATTAACATGTATACATGAATAATATCTTAATAGGTAACCTGATTAAGAATAGTGGTTAGTGTTGAGGAGAGAGGGGAGAGAAGAGAGAGGGGGGGAGGGGGGTTTTTTGGGATTTGAATAGATTAATGGTAATAAGTAACCTGATTAAGATAGCGGTTTACTGATGATTATGGTAATAGGGGGGGGTACCCTTTCGAATAGCGGGTTACTGATATATTACACTGATCATGGATATTGTTAAGAGTACTTGTCCTCTTTGTAAAAGGTAAATATATGGTACAATTGTATAATATTATAATTGTGGCAGATTAATATATAGGGCTGGTATATTTATTAGGTCCCGAAAAATACCTTTAGGAGTATATTATGTATAAGATTGGCTATAATATTTTATTAGGTTGCCCGGGAGAATACTTAACTGTTCAAATGCAGGCGTGAGTCTTTCTTGTCCCTACATTTTTGCCAGCATACAGACCGCTTTCACACACAACACAATTTCCAGACAATTTTCCTAGGCACAAAATGAAATGGCAGTTTCAGGCGGCCCTAACTCAAACGACCTTGGAGTGTAACGTTACGTCATCTGGCGCGTGCCAGATACGTTTCCTGGAGATCTCTGTGTACTCCTCCCTACACCAGCAAAGATGTTGGGCGAGCACCAATATGGCCGTCACGCTGAACACAGCCAGCAGAATGTAGTACGAAGATTTTCTCCACCTGCTAAGTCGGTGACGTGCTTGGTTCATCTCAGCCAGTTGCGTCAACATGAGCCCCCGCGCGTTGTATAGGAGAGGTAGTGATGGGATAATTGTAGACGCCAAGTATAGTTCGCAAAATACTCCTTCTCACTTATTTCGTGTTGAACCCCTCTGACGGTGTAGTTTTGTATATGTCCCCGTACCAACCATCAGCTGCTACAAAGATTGGGGAATGGGCGGTGGTCCCATCCGGGCATACGACGTGGAAACCGGGCCCCCCCCCTTTTTTTTGTCTTATCGATCCAGGAACCATATTCATTCTGTAATTGATTTTTTATTACTGTAAAATGGGATAAAGTTTCCCCAGACAACCTTCGCTTGTATTATAGAGAGATCCGTTTCGCACTATGCCTAATCACATGAATCCGTGATTAGGATAGAATTCAAAAGAGTCAGCTGTACATATTTTATTATCATGGCTTCGGACAGTGATGAGTTTATCTAAGTCTTTAATGACTGTAACTGAGTTCCTATCAAAGAAATCAGAACATGCCGCCGTCAATTGGATATTACTGTCCTTGAGTTATTCGTCATGAAAGTGGAAACGGGGCTTTTTGTATGATTGCCAAGCATCGGAAGAATCAAAGGTATAGTGATCATAATCCTGATTAATTTCAACGCGACTGATATTAGCTATAATAGAACTCTCCCGTCTGGTTCTCCAAAGTTAACGTCAGATCTTTAATAGGCATGATGTGTGGAGATAACAAACCCTTTGTCGCTAACGTAATAGCCTCTACATAGTCTTTGATTTCTCAATAAAAATGTGATATTTTTCACACGGATATGATCTATTTTCGAACTATAGTAACTAACGTAGCCAGCAAATGTTGAACTTCATAATCAGATCGATATTATTTGAATGTTCGTTTACCAAACTCATTATTTGATTGATCGAGGATAATTGGGCTTCAGAGTTCAGACAAAGCTAATTCGGTTTTTGTGTTGCAAAACCTCATCTTTTATTTTGATTATCTATCTTAAGGCGATTTGAATTCTAAGCCTAGATTCGCAACAGATCCCAAGATGATTAGTCGCAGCGAAATAAGCGCTGTTGCGGCCGTTCAAGATTATTGTGCCGCACAGACCACATCACAAGTCACGAGCAAGTTTCTCTGCCTCGGCGTTTATTGTTATATGTCATAAGACAACATTCCGTCGACACTTAGGTTTATCTAGCGAACATCCTGAGTTAGCATGAAAATTACGTTTGTGCTTTCCCTTAAGCGAAATGGCAAAACCTCATCAGGTCATTCTTTAAGTTAGGACGTCAATCTTCCAGGCAAAAATATGGCCTGCATATCCACTTCTATGACTATATTACTTGACACTATAAAAATGTCGTCTGTTTCTCTTCGATATCGAGCCATGATTAAATTCTTTTCTTTCGTTTAGCGCTCTTCATACAACAAAGATTTCTGAACACACAATATAACTCCTAAACAATAACAGATTCATTTTGAAAATCTGCAATGAGTAAAATATCTTAATAACTCGTGTAAAAGAATAGGTTACATACAAATATGATTAATATATATATATATATATATATATATATTATATATATATATATATCATATATCTATATATATATCTATAATCTATATATATATGATCTATATATATATAATATATATAAATTATTATACAAGTTTCATAAATACAACATTTTTTCCTCACCCATCTACCTTTCTTTAGATTCTGATATGTGCCAATGACTATTTCACATCAGTGGGTTTGGATCACATTTTGAACCCTAAATCTATTGGCCTTAGTTATGTTTTCTAACATGTTTAAACGGCTTCAAACTTAGGTTCATTATAATTACCAAACCTTTACGTACAATATACTTGTATGTAATACCGAATCGCCCACGGCATATGTTCTAGTTGGCTTAGCTATTTTATCATGATTCCGTTTTCATGATAATTTGAGCTTCTTCTATATTCTTACGAGTATATTATATCGACTTATCTTGCATCCATAAACATCCTTTAGAGGATTTGTAATTTAGTTGTAGCGTTATACATGGAAGGTGTTCTAGCTGGATACGTACAGTGCCTCGTGCGGTGTCATTTAATATAACATGATACAGTGATTAAGTGCTTGTACCGCAGTTATGGCAATGTCCCAGTTGGGGTCTGCCCCCCCTAAGGTACCCTTAAAAATGTTTAAAACCTTACGATTTGCCCCCTTTCCACTAGCCATTAGACTCTGGGTGATAGATCAGTATTGATTTTCTTTATGCAAAGGAATTCGCACAGGGGTTAAGGAAATGATATTGACACCCCCCCCCCCCCCCCCCTCCCTGTGCGCCGAGTCTGATTATATTGTTGTGTGAATTCCATGTTTACAAATGTAGCAACTCGTAAAACTTTCTAGCGCACTCGACTGCGGTTTTTGTTTTAAGCGCTATCAGTTCTGTATATCGAGTCAAAGCATCTATGCTTACTAGGAGGTGCTTATTTCCTCTGTCTGACTCGTAAAACCTGTTAATAAAATCTAAGGTACTCTTTTCAAGGTTGATTTGGCACGGGTAAGCCCCTAGGCTGACAGGTTCTTCGTGTGCCCTTTGTATTCTTGACAAGTGCGACAATTTGCTATGTGCTTTTTTATATCTGTAAGCATCGTATGCCAATAAATAAGGTTTGGCTTTCTGTGACATTAGGGAATACCCGGGTGTCCCATGCATTGGATTTTTCATGCAACTGAATTTTTAAGACAGTGTGTATGAGTGAGATAGATTAACCACCACCTGTTTGTAATTCAACTGTGGTGTGTTTTGTGGGTTTTCCTCGTCACGATCTACACAGGTATATTATCTTGATGATATAATCTGCTGCTTATACTTTAATATATTTCCTTTTCCTTCGGATTTCCGTGCGCATGAATGATTTTTTTCTATTTGCGGATCTTTTCTTTTTCCGTCTAGTAATATCTTCAGCCTCTCCTGGGCGCCAGATCTTCTGTTCAGATATAGTTTTACAATGGGCGTGGAGGTGAGAATAGCTATTAATTCAGCTAATGCTCGGTACAAGATGAAGAGGGTTGCGTGATAATGCGTCAGCAATGATATTTGCTTTCCAGGTAATACCCGTCCTCGCGCCAAAGTCCTGGATGAATCATGTGCCACCGAGTTCGCTTAGGGCTGTGGACTAAAGCCTTTAAAGAAGTTCGGTTAGGGGCTTTATGATCAGTGAGAAACCTGACGGGAATAACTTATATTATAAATTTAAAATGCACGAGTGAATTAACAATAGCGATCCTTCCTTGTCTATTACTGCAATATTTCTTTTCGAAGGTCTCAGTTTACGGTGAATAAAAAGCTATAAGGAAAAACTGTTTATAATTGTTGAAGCAATACCCCACCTACTCCTAGGTCTGAGGCGTCTGTTGCTATGAGAATTCCTTACCGAAGTCAGGAAATTTCAAGATAGGAGAACTACACGTTCATCTTTTCAATTTATCGAACGTCCTGTTGATGATTTTCAGACCATATGAAATCTACGCCCTTTTTTATAAGATCGGTTAGGTGGAGCGGCTATGTGGAGTAGTTCCTAATGAACCTCCTATAATATCCGCTACAGCCTAAAATTGCGAGAGAGGGAGGGGAGGAGATTCCTGACGTTTAGTAGGTATGGAAAGTTACGGATAGCGATCACCTTTCATGGACGACTTAAGACCTTCACTAG
>NC_087200.1:212225699-212234803 GCF_015104395.2 Macrobrachium nipponense
TCATCTCTCTCTCTCTCTCTCTCTCTCTCTCTCTCTCTCTCTCTCTCTCTCTCTCTCTCTGTTATCACCAAGTGACAGAAATGAGAATATTTCGTTGCTATTCCTTGCTATAGAAACTAATCCGTTATCTAGCGTCTAATGGAGTTTGTTTTCCAGTAAGAAAATTATAAAAAAAAACTCTTTGACGAGAGCACTATAAATCAAACAGCCTTCATCTGGGCGTTTGAGAAAACTGAGTAATAGCCTTAGTCGAGGTAATCAGCTTCGCAAACTCAATTTGCAAAGAACGTGGCGCCTGTTTTACTTGGGTAATTTGATTTCCGGAAGGAAAAAGAAGGATTTCCATTTTATTCTCGACCATTTATGTTTTTAAAGGCATCTTCTCTCCTGCTCTCGACATTATACGTACGGGAGATATGAGAAAATTTCGAATATTTGGAGGTAAATAAAGTTCCCATTTAAGGTTTAACAAAATGTATAATGAGGTCAGTATTATCACTGAGTATTAATCAAAAGCTTACAGTAGATTCGTCTAGTCAAATATTAAAAGGAATATTAATGCAACAAAGAAGGTTTACCGAGAATTCGAGTTGACTCTTTCATAAGATTCTTGAATTGTGAGGAAAAAGATTTTTGATGGTTATATTGATGTTTCATGCTCGATTCCATTAGTATTATCCCTAAACTGGCTTGTAAGTTAGTTTTCCATAGAACAGATGTCGCTGAATGCAATCCCATGAAAGGTTGAAGGGTTTTACCATCTTTCATCATTCAATAATAATTCTCAATATATTTCTTACTAATAATCGGTGCATATGCATAAGTTGAACGATTAAGGATCTTTTATTTTGGGTATTATTGAAAGATGTGTTTGCTTATATATCATTCTGTCTGGCCAACAATTCATTAAAACAAAGCACTTGCGGGATTTTGTTCAACGTGAAATACTTTTAAAATACTTATACATAAATAGGAAAGTGTTTGGTACAATATACTTCCGATACCAAATAAAAAATGGATTAATATATGATAATAATCGATAACTTTTTTATGGAAAGTTTTGTGTATATATATATATATATATATATATATATATATATATATATATATATATATATATATATATATATATATATAATATATATATATATATATATATGTTAATGGTGGGGGGATTCCCCCCCATTATTCATAAGGTAAGCGTGACACATGAGCGAAAGGCAAACCAACACACCGCATTACTCACAGCCTTTCTCTCTTTCTCTCTCTCTCTCTCGGCAATCCCTCTCTCTCTCTCTCTAGCACCGACACTCTCTCCATTCTAACAGGTAATGAAAATGAGAGAGAGTTGCTTCATAACAGTAACGTTTATTAACAACGAATAAATAAACCAATCAATCAAGTAATCCAGTCTTACAGACTAACCCAAAAACCCCGAAACAGTACATTGTCTAGTCACCAAAAAAAGTCTACACCCCTCGGGAATTCTTTGTCCCCCTGCATTCCAGAACCGTCTGTTTCAAAGATACAGAACACATCCCGGTAAGTACACACACAAGTTTAACAGACAGAGGTTAAATATTGGATACTATCATAAAAAATGTCAAACAGACAACAAGCCAGTCTTGGCTAAAGTAACTCAACACTCACCCAAACAGCCGGACACTAAAACACTATGTCACAAAAACTCCCCAGCGAACGCCACGGCATCTTGCTGTGACTTGAAGCCCCTCTGTCAAAATCCCCCATAGGCTTGGGTATGACACTCTTTTAACAGAAAGAGGCGCACACCCATATATGAACACACAGTTCGATAGTGCCTCGCGGTTCTAGCTGCATCCAGTTTCACAAGGCACTTTGAGAAAGATTTCATAAAACTGTCGTGCATTGACTTTTCGAACTAAGCATTTTTATCTCACGCCATCCCCATAAACTCATTGTTCAGCTACTCTCGGGTCGTTACCTCTGGCACTGTTCTCCACATTCCATAGGTCAAAGGGAACACACAAATGGACAAATACTTATGGACTCAAAAAACCTAGGCCTTACAGGATGCTCGGCCACTCCATGTGCTAGCCCCCGCCTAGCAAAATACAAAACACACTGGCCGGCTTAAAATAAAATATAACGAAATAATTGCACGTCTCTGGCATTATAAAATAAAGTCTGTTACTCTTATATCTCCAAATAACACTAAACGCATTTTCTCTCATTTTTTCTGCATTTCTTGAATATCCCTCTTCGCTTGTCTGTAACTAGCTGCAGAGACAGTAGACTGTAGGAAGCTGTAGGAAGAAGGAACGCCTCCCTCATTGTAGAAGACTTCTCACGGCTTTCTGCAGATCCCCAAAAGACACGCTGTAGGACTCTCTTGATCACCATCATGGAAATTCTTGTAATCACCCTGGGGTAAAATAACAGCAACCTCTCTGCACACGGCTGGTGGACGTCTTGCTGGAGTCGGGAAATGACTTTTTGGTGTTGGTGTTAGTAAGTCAGTCAAGTCACTGGTCAATCTAAGAAAATCAACCCAGACATACTACTTCTATCAAACAACGATCTCAAAAAGTCAGAAATACTAACTGAACGTCTCCCAATTAACTCCCTTTAATATGATTACTAAATCATAAGTCATCATCACAACTCTCAAAGAAAAAAAAACATCAAGTTCTCCACTCAATTCTCCAAACTCACACATCAGCACACACACAACTCGAAATCACAGCAACTCCACAGACTTCTGTACTCACATTTCAAACTCGAATGTCTCACAAGAATAAAAGAAAAAAATCGCAATGAGCCCAAGGAAAAAAAAAGAATCACGTAACACACCCAGACCCAAAAAAATGTTCTCTCAAGCTCTGATATCTGAACAAACCCACAAAATCAGTAAAAATCTCCAATTTTAACAGCAAAAAACCCCTTTACTGCTCATACAATTAATTACAATGAGACTAATGTCAAACTCCCATTTACGTAAACAGCAACTCCCAAAAAATATTACATCTCCTGGTAAATAAATCAAATCTCCCGTCCAAAAAAGAAATGCTACTTAAACTCAATCCCCCAACTACATCTCTCGTAGGAAAAAGGAAGAAAAATAAAAAAAAGATAATCACAAGTAGATTTTCCCAATCACAAAATACATAATACATGTATACATGCATAACTCCCGCGTTTATCCCCAAGAAATGCTCCATGTAAAGTTATGGAATTTGCCAAAAAGCAAACTCTCACACATGCGCTTTCGTGAAATGCTACTGTCAAATTTCCAGATATCGCTAAAATTCTGATCTATCATCATCAGAGGAAAAGAGTCAGCACACGGCTCATCACATCGCTTTGTCAGCAGAAAAATCGCCTGCGGACGTAAGCTCAAACATCAGCATAAAAATTGTCTAGTCAGACACACAAGTTTGGAAACTCATGATTCTCTAGAAAAAAAAAGGTCTAACAGACACATTTCACAGAATTAACTCCAGGATATGACTAATATGTTCAAAGATTTGTCTCAAAGACTTATTCTCTCAACATGACTTTACCTCAAATTATATGCCTCCAAAATAACACACTTGTGAACATGAAAAATGCACACACCATCCAATGACTCGTAATGCAGTAATGACACTCGCCTCTAAATAGTCACAAAACCAAAGAGAAAGAACCACAGAAATCTCCTCTTGGCTCAAAAAGACAAACTCCCATAACCACAAAAAAAGGTCACCCGCCAAAGATTAATTCCAACTCCATATATTTCACCATATTAATAATAAAACCACCACTCCAGTTATAAAAATATTTCCTCCATTTGGCTTAATAACCAACCCCATATTATTTCTCTCTTATTTCTCCAATAGCCACATGTCAATTAAAAAAATGACACCACTCCAGGAATAGAGAATAATCACCTATATTTCGGCAAACAAATACAAAATATTTACCTCTATTTCCCCAATACTCCATGTGGAACAAAACAAGGCTCCAAAAAATATATCTCCAAAAATGTGCACTCAGGGCAACTAACTCACACACTCACAAATATTGCCCATAACTCTCCAAAAAAAATGTGTCTCCATTTGCAACAAAGTTGGCTGCAAATAATTGAACTAAAACATAGCTCTCATCACATTATTGGCAAATATCAACAATGGCCAAAAATATATCTCCCATTTTAATAAATCCCTCAGATATCTCAAATATAACTCCAAAATAATATATACTCCAATTATAACTCCAAATATATCTCAATTATCTCTCCAAATAATATATCTCAATTATAACTCCAATTCTCCAGAGAATAACTCAATGTTATAGTCAAAAACTCTAAAAACTCTCTCCCGTTTAGCATAACTGCTAAAAAAAGGGGCAAAACTCGGCAAATAAAACAGTCTAGAAAATTCTAGAGGAAATCATTAATGTGCCACAACTCATTATAACAGAACTCCAAATTCACAGTGTCTTAGCAAAGACTTCTCCATATGCACTACGACATAAGCCACTAGAAAACTTAACCAAGTTTCCTATCTCTCGCAAAGTTGTCACAAATACAACAAAGGTATTGTGCAAGAAAACTCACAATTTCTGGAACACAAATATCCAGAGAAAAATGTAGTGCCATTACGTATGCATTCAAAACGTGCAAAAAATTCTCCCACATATTTCTCTATAGCATCAAATAGCTGAAACACAAACACGTTCCCGAACAATGACTCTTAGCACAAACTGAGATATCAAAAAATATTCACACCAACTGGAGAGAAAAATAAACTCAAATTCACCCGTGGTAAAAAAAAACTTGTGTCAGCGATGGCTAATTTCCAAAAAAGGAGAAAGAAAAATCAACGGCCTTGTTCACTATCTCACGTAACTCACTAGATGTCAAGCATTATCTGCTGAACTCATAAAAAAAGGAAAACAAAAAAAAAATCAATGTGTTGTTAGTTCCTCCCAAATTCGAAAAGGATTTTACCACCTTGACAGTATTAAAACGCCCACGTATTAGTATATAAAAAATCAGTATCAGAAATATCCTTATCACAAAATCACCAAAAAAAATTGCCATCATCAAAATCATCAGTATCAGTACAAAAAAATATCACCAATGTTAATGCTTGTCCATTCTCCAAAAATTCAGCAAAAAATTCAGCAAAAATTCAGCAAGATTCCACACAATTCACCAAGATTCAATCAGATTCATCAAGATTCAGCAAAACTCATCCCCGTGAATCACTGAAATATTCTCCAAAGTTACAAAAACTCAACAATTAATTAACACAAGACTTCTCTCATTAATTCATTGTAATAATTCTCCATGAATAATTATCTGTAATAATTATAGAATAATCTCCCATGAAATATCTCAAATCTCTCGTAAAACAAGTCTCCCGTAATGATAATTATACTTAAACAAACCTCCCGTGACACATCTCAAGTATAATTATTACTAATAATAATAATAACTCTCCACAGCAATAACTCTCTTGCAAAAATCTCAAATAAGGGTGAAATTCAAAATAGCTTACAACAGTATTGCTGAATCCTATGACATACAATTTCGTTCTAGCATACACCATGACTAACACCATTGCCACACACAGATACTACACCAATCATCGGCATTTCCAAAGTATTTTCTCCAACACAATAAAAAAAATAATCTGTATCCCCCTTATATTTGTGTCTTTCAAGGCACAAGTAAAACATACATCCACAATGCATTTCAATTCTCTCTTTATTTCCTTTTCTCTTCATCCAAGGGAGAAAAAAAATATCTCTTTTCTAAAAAAAAAAAGACTCTACGGGCATTTCACTTCATCAACTAATCAATCAGCTGATATCTTAGCATCCAATGTCAAGGGCAAATCTATCCCCCAACACAAAGAAAAAAAGGAGTTCACCCCCAATGAGAAAAAAAAGGTTTCTCCCCCCCGTGAGAACAACCCCTCAGTCAAGCGGCCACGAACAGCCCGAGGCAGACCAGTAGTACCCCCATCTCCCTTAAACAGTGTCTGAGGACCCCCTCCCAAGGTATACACTAGTACCCATCTCGCAATACCCTCCCTCGAGGTATGCAGTACTCACAATGCAACGCGCCTCTCTGCGCAGTAAGTAGAAAGTGGTGAGCCCGTAAAATTGTGGCCACTCTTGTCTCCAAGCCAGATATGCTTATCTAAGCATAGTTCACATGCGTAGGAAAAATACACCCCTATGTTTTAAACAAAGACGAATGCATACGTCTATTATAAACACGTGCAAATAAAGAAAACACATCAATATGGGGCAAAGACAAGAAAAATTTTTGCCTCTTGAACCAATCCCATAACCCTGAATATTTAAACAAAAACCCTCTCCCTTTGATAAACAATAGTTTTTAACACTCACCACTCCATAATGGGAAACAAAAGGAACTCTGAATTCTCGTAAAACGCGGCAGTAATGAACTAACAACCCTCACGCACGGCATCTCGGGATGCACTCGTCATTACACAAGCAAAAGTCATACTGGGTGCGCTCACTGCTTCTAGGCTGACTGCCTGGGAAAAATGCTGAGTCCAATAAAATCCTTCCCTCCTTTAGCACAGTTATAGATAGATATTTTCTCATTTTTTCTCACTAAGTAACTGAAAACTAACAGTTAAACAATTTTCCACAATCCCGCAAAGGCTTTGTTGTTCGAAAACTATCGCTAAGTCATAACCCCTAACTGGTCACCCATATCTCTACATTGGCGTTCCTAGGCATAATGAAAAACTCTTTTATAACACCTTTTTCATCGCCTGCCACCACTGTTAATGGAGGGATTCCCCCCCATTATTCATAAGGGTAAGCGTGACACACGAGCGGAAGGCAAACCACACACCGCATTACTCACAGCCTTTCTTCTTTCTTTCTCTCTCTCTCTCGGCAATCCCTCTCTCTCTCTCTCTCTCTCCAAGGAATTCTCTCTCTCTCTCTCTAGCACCGACACCTCTCTCCATTCTAACAGGTAATGAAAATGAGAGAGTTGCGTCATAACATTAACGTTTATTAACAACGAATAAATAAACCAATCAATCAAGTAATCCAGTCTTACAGACTAACCAAAAACCCCGAAACAGTACATTGTATAATCACAAAAAAAAGTCTACACCCCTCTGGGAATTCTTTGTCCCCCTGCATTCCAGAACCGTCTGTTTCAAAGATACAGAACACATCCCGGTAAGTACACACACAAGTTTAACAGACAGAGGTTAAATATTGGATACTATCATAAAAAGTGTCAAACAGACAACAAGCCAGTTCTTTGGCTAAAGTAACTCAACACTCACCCAAACAGCCGAACACTAAAACACTTTGTTCACAAAAACTCCCCAGCGAACGCCACGGCATCTTGCTGTGACTTGAAGCCCCTCTGTCAAATCCCCCATAGGCTTGGGTATGACACTCTTTTAACAGAAAGAAGCGCACACGCACATACGAACACACAGTTTCGATAGCGCCTCGCGGTTCTAAGCTGCATCCAGTTTCACAAAGGCACTTTGAGAAGAGTTCATAAACTGTCGTGCATTGACTTTTCGAATTAAGCATTTTTATCTCCACGCCATCCCCAGAAACTCATTGTTTCAGCTACTCTTGGGTCGTTACCTCTGCACTGTTCTCCACATTCCATAGGTCAAAGGGAACACATGGACAATACATTATTAATCAAAAACCCTAGGCCTTCCATATATATATATATATATATATATATCTATATATATATATATATATATATATATATATATATATATATATATATATATATATATATATATATATTATACATATAAAATGAATAGGATGGAGAAAAGCCAGCGTAACATCATACATGTATTTTCCAAATTTTCGGAGACTTTGGGTCTCATCATCAGGGACTGTAAAATATACAAAATATACAAATTAAAAAAGGCTCAGTATTAATATTAATAAAATTGAAGTACATAAAAGTTAAATATAATAATTTAAAAAATGAACTAAAAAAAAATGAAATAAAAAATATATATATATAAAAAATTAAAAAGTGAAATGAAGAATGCTTAAAAGTTAGTACCTATCTCTATGGAGTTAAAAAACTGAGTGACGTTGTTGGTTTAAAGGAAAGGAGGACGTCAACTATGCTATATATAGAACTGTGAAAGAAGTCTGACCATTTAATGGGGGGCACAAGCTGTTTGATTGTTAAACGACTCCAAAACGAGAGAGAGAATAGTCATTGGGCGCGTTGGGTGACAATACGAAAATCCTTATGTGAAAATGATGTTTTACATTTATTACAATGTTCTCGTATGTTGGAAATTCCTTCGTTTTCAAAGTACATCCCGTACGGTGACTGATCTCCGAAGATGAGAGTCGATTCTGACTTTGAGCAATCTTTTGGTGGCTCCCACGTATTTCCCGATCTTACATTTCGGGCAAGTAAAGCAATATACCACCAAAGACCGCATCAAAGCCGGAAGTTTATCTTTGTGGGAGAACAAAGAACCCAGAGCTTTAGGGTTTTTTGCTATCAACTTAAGATTCACGGCCGGAAAAGTTTTCTGAATGACTTTTTGTATTTGCACCTTAAATGCGTTCGACTGAATGAAAGGTATAGAGGCATATAATTAATAATTTAGGCCACGTTCGGTGCAAGTTGACGTGGCTGAAATTTATTTATTCATTAAAAAGTTATTGACATATTTCAAGAATAAGGCTGGAGGATACGAATTGTTTTTTAAAAAACTGAAGTAAAAATTGGATTTTCTCTATGGAAGTTATGCCAGTTGGAAGATAACATAAGCACGATGTAATAGCGTGGAAATACTATTTAATTTAAATGTTATGGAACAACTGCTATAGAAGTTAGTACCTTGACCTGTGAACGTCGTTTTTCTAAAGACGCTTGTATTAAAACCATGTTCTGTCTTAGTAATTAAAACATCTAAAAAAGCAAGTTGGTTGTCTTGTTCATGTTCGATTGAGAAATTTATATTAGGATGTAGGCCATTGATATATTCCAAGAAAGCTTCAGCTGCTTCTCGGGACCTAAATAGAGCAATAGATGTTGACTTATATATGGTGAGTTTGGATGTCGCATCTCTTTTTAC
>NC_087200.1:212235303-212255303 GCF_015104395.2 Macrobrachium nipponense
TTGTTTGATTTATTGAGAGGCTTAAGCTTGGATACTTGTTCTCCTCCCTTCATTTTTAATGTCTCTTCACACACACAGGGGATTCCTGCGGGATTAGTGTTGTAGCAAGAATATATATGGTATATAGTTCTTTTCCAATATATTGACAAGTTATTTTGTACACTTTGTGTAAATATATGCGATTAATTTATGTTCATATACTCGTCAATGATAGAGGATACATACACATTTATTTATGCACAAATGGTTTACGTTTCTACAGGTCCTGTATCATTGTGGTGGTTTTAACAAATTTCTAGCATTTTTTTTCACACAAGGCAAATATCCAAGTAGAGATGATTAACCAGAGAGGAGTGTTCGGCAAATATAGGGTTTCCTCCTTAGCTTTTCTAGGAGTTGTGAAACGGCTGGGTTAATGTCAGGGGGTTTTGCTGATATAAGCTATATTTTTTTGAACGTCCTTTCACACCATTAAGCATTGGATTAGTTACTTTCTACTTGCCCGATTGCTTGTAAGCTAGCGTTATCTCTCTCTCTCTCTCTCTCTCTCTCTCTCTCTCTCTCTCTCTCTCTCTCTCTCTAACCATACATTAAGAACATTGGTACAATTACGAAAAAAATCTTTGGTGAAATAACAATAATTAATTTATTTAAAACGAAAAATAAGAAAATCGTAATAATACAAGAAATTAGAGCATTCAATGCAACCTACTATAGGTGTCTTTCTAACCAAAATTAGAACCTAGGTCTAAAAGGCCGCTTTTATAATTCCAAAGGGGAATCAATATCCTGTAAAAGTCACAGCCATTAGTCATTAGACATTTCGATTTGGGAGAAGACGAAAGATTGAGCTAGAATTGTCTATTCTCGTTTCTTAATCCAATAACAAAGGATTCTCTCATTTGATATTTCGGGAGAGAATATAAAAGTAGAAACAGCTATAAAAGGGTCGGTACGAATTATTCTTTATTTTTATTTTGTAAAATTTAGATTGTCAGGTCAAGCACTGGTGGGCCATTTTTGGCCATTCAGCACTCCAGACAGTGGAAAGGGGGAGTTTGAGTGGTTGGACAGTAAGATTGATAGATCCAGAAAATGTAGAAGATAAGGTATAAATGTCTAAAAGAAGAATTGGGAGAAACCTGAAGAAAGGAAGTTGGAATGGAGGTACTTGAAAGAGGGAGAAATTAATCATAAAATATTTTCAGTATCCAATATTCTTAGTCAATACTAATAAGAGTAATATAAAGCTGTGTTACAGGTCTAGAAGTAGATCCAAAGCAAAAATCTAATTGATATTTACCTGTGGCAGATGGAAAGTGTTCGCAAAATTCTGTAAATGTTTGTTTATTGGCTTTAATTTATTCCTGAATACAAGTGGACACTCATCTAATGTACGAACAAAGTAATAAAGATATAAGAGGACATAAGACTCGAGAACTTTAATTAATGCTATTATCACTGAATATTGATTAAAATCAGTGATATGGAATTCGAAGAAGTTATAAATAAATTTTAAGATAACCGACTTCCATTACCAAGACACGAGTGGTAATTACCTCCTCCCTCCCACTCTCCTCCATCCCACCTACGCTCTCTCTCTATCTCTCTCTCTTTCCTTGACGAAAATGATCATGAAACCTTCAAAGGAAGCAAAAATAACTAATTCTTGGCAGAAAGTTTCGGAGAATGTGTGCTGGGAAAGATGAGACGAAGGAGAAAGCTTTTAAGCTTTCTCTTGGTTCTAAGAGAAGGTCTCGTCGAAATTATGAGACAATAATTGTTCTTATTTCACGTTCCTTGATGTTAATCTACATATTTCGCAGAGAGAGAGAGAGAGAGAGAGAGAGAGAGAAGAGAGAGAGAGAGAGAGAGAGAGAGAGAGGTAAATATACATCTACTTAGAGACCAGGGAAGTTTGAAAGTATTTAGGTTTACGAGTGAATTTACCCCGTCAGAGCACAGAAACACGAAAACTTAAACGCATGAATCAATACATACATACATACATACATACATACATACATATATCTAGGCACTACGCCAGGGCACACACCTCTAAATTATTATTCACAGGTATAGGTAGGTAGAAGATAAGTAAGTAAACAGCTTTCTGTAAATGACCGTTAAAACCACAGAGAAAACGAGCCTAATAACCATTATTTACATTACAATAGGTGTAACAATAACTAAGAGATGAAGACCAAATAAGCTATATTTTCACAAGAGTCAGGCAACAGCAAATCAATGTTATAGATTGAAATCTCTTGTCAGAGCGCATATGTAAAAAATATATACGATATAAAATCATTATACTACTTTGTTTAAAATCTGCGACTCCTACTATCGATTCGAAAACCATTAATATAAGTATAATGTAAATACTTGCTCGCATTCAGTAAACGCTAATGGATTTGCATTGCAAATAAACTGAACCTTTCTCTATGGACAGAACAAGCAAAGCGTTATGCTGTCTATATGGAGTCGTTATCCATTGTACCAGTTTTCATTTTCAATTGCAATTGCAAATTCAGATGTTTGAAACATTCCTTTAAGATTTGGTCAAATGAACGGTTGTTTCACAGTGGGTAGATGCAACGAGAATATTAATTTTTGTATGAACCGATGTAGTGTCTGATACAACAATGCAACTCCTTGTAGAGCTTTGTAACATCTGATACTACAAAATTACGTGATCAACGTGTGCAGGTAATGCATTTTTTTGGCATTCTGTATATTTATTTTAAATGTAATTTTTCTACTCTCATTGTATCTTTCTTTTCTTCTCTCTTTTCGCCTCAAAATACCTGATATATCCTATGCATTATTTGGGAGCTTGATTAGAATTTCATGGGTAATCTGACTTCTGAATTTATGACAGATAATAATAATAATAATAATAATAATATTAATAATAATAATAATAATTAATAATAATAATAATAATAATAATAATAATAATAATAATAATAATAATAATAATAATAGCGAATTTTCTGTATTTCGTTAATTCATTACATTATTATAGTGCTACCCTGACCGCCTTTGACATCGTGAAATAAAGAACTTTCTACTTTCGTCCCTGCGAAAGGTCAGAACAGAATAAAAGAATATTCGAGAACACGGCTCACATTCTGGTATAAGATTTCCTATGCATTAGTTCCCTCTGAAAATCTGAACTCTATTCATCTTTACGATGATGACTTCTAAGAGAGTTTGATTTTTATTCCGATTCGTTCTTGGTATCGCACGCGCGCGCACGCACACATACCCACACACACACACTTTAAGAGGTAATATATATTTGGGGTCCAACCTGTCATGCCGAAAAGTAATATTGGAATAATGTACGGCATTTTATTTTTTTTCATCTTAACTCAGGATGTAGGAACAAAGCAGCCGTTGCTTTGTTAATTTATCATTTTATATTAGAATGTTAAACAAAAGAAACGCTGTCTTGACATGTTAAACGGTAATGAGTAAATTTCATAATAGAATTTCTTTTTTATGTCTTTCAGTAAAATGTCACTATTATGACAAATTCCTAATATGCTCCGGCATTACTTTTTATTGAACCGTGAAATACTGGTATTGTCTGAATATATTTTCTTGCAAACAATTTTTAAGTGTAGGCAATTGTTTTATTTCTCGAGTTTCTCACACAGCACTCATCCTTTATGTTCCAAATGATGGACCATTATTTTTTTATGCCAAAAGGTGTCAAAATGTGAGTAAATTATAAAATAGGACACATTCTGACCTTATCTTCCAAAATTTTACCTCCCCTTTCTTTTAGCCCTCCAAAAAAAAAAAAAAAAAAAAAAAATTTACCTCCCTCTTTAGCCCTCCAAACAACATCGGACTAAATATCAGATACCTATTCCAGTGCTTTGGGCAAACAGAAGCAGTCAAGATTTTGGACGAATCCTATGTAAATGTATTTGGGTATTTTGGGCATAATATATTGATACAATACACAATTCAAAGCATTTCCATTTAAGCATTATAAAATTTTTACTTATACATACATTTAATTTTTCGTCTTAGAATGCCAATTTCCAAAGCCCCTTTATTTTTCTGTGGAAGTCGATAATTGCCTATTTTTTTTATTGCACCATCCAGATATTTTCTAAATTGCATTTTTGTTAATACAATGACAGGGATTACCACGTAAAACAACCAGGATTTATTTGCCGACGACATATGCTAATGACGGGTAAGTATCCTGCTTCAACTTCAGCATTTAAAATCAATTAATTTTTTTAAATCTTGATATCCTCTTTCCAAGCTCTCTTCTATCTTGTAATCTTTTTATCATTGTAATCATAGAAACTTACTTTTCTTTCTTGTAATATCTGGATATTGCAAAGCATTACTTATAAAATAAAAAAAAATCACTATTGAAAACAAATCATAAAAAATTTAAATTTTGAACAAATAAAATATCTACTGACATTATCAACAAATTTTAAATTGCTACAATCGTAATATTGCTGAAAGGAACAGAATAATTATATTCTCCATTTCAAAGCGAAATAATTATTTAATGCAGTTTAACGATAAAAATAACATATTTCCCTCTACATTCTACACACTCGTGTTCACAGTGAGGTTGTTGAAACTTAAATACAAAACTAACTTTATTAGATAGCATTTTGTACCTAAATATTTTAATGATATGTTGTGAAGTATATTCTGCTCACCTGGCATTATCTAATTTACTGCAATATGCCAGGAAAAAAATTTCACACTTTGCCAGGAAAAAAAAAAAAAAAAAAAAAAAAAAAAAAAAAAAAAAAAAAAAAAAAAAAAAAAAAAAAAAAAAAAAAAAAAAAAAAAGAGTTGCGTGTGGATCTTCTAAAAATATTGCGTCCGTTATTACATTTTGTCAACTTTTATACTTCTAAGTATTTCCATGGGTGTATCTGTGTGTAGAGAGAGAGAGAGAGAGAGAGAGAGAGAGAGAGAGAGAGAGAGAGAGAGAGAGAGAGAGACCCTAATAATCCTTTACGTAACTTTAGAAGAATCGTGAAAGAATATAAAACCACAGGTATCCCTCCCTTTGTGAATGATAAATGAACTAATGTTTTAGTCTTCTCCAGCAATGAAGAGAATTTCTTCCCGAGAAATTTTTGAAATTATTTTTCATAACATCTTGTTTTTCCTACTGTTTTTACAATTGCATTTCCTTTATATTTTTCTTGTCGTTTTTTTCCGTTGTTGCAATCTTACATACTTCTAGTCCGTACTGACTTTGAAGGATTCTTTTATAGCTTAAAAGCTTCGATATTTTTTCTTACTGTTTCCTTCTTTTTCGCAAACCTTTTTCTTTCTATCTGCACCTTTTCCTTTTATTGTTTTTATATTCTTGTGTTTCCTTTTATTACGCATGCAACATATTCCGTCAAGTCTTTGACCAAGAGACGTTAAAAGGAGTGTGGTTTTATTCTTCAACAGCTTTTACTAACGCTCTTTGCTTAAACCTCCTAGATTCTCTTTAGTCCCCAAGACTTGCTCTTGCATATGCAAACTCAGATACATTTTCAGATGGCTTTACAATTGTTTTGACTACTTCCAAATGCATCAGACATCATCTGGAAATAACACTCCAGTGGAAGCCAATTTGTTCCTCCCTTTAAGCTTCACTTCCACACCTTCTATCACATCCATGTTTTAAACATCACTTTCTATTAAAAAAAAAGATATTTCAGATATTCAGGTGCGTATCCATTCATTGTGATTCTATAATTATAGCTCTCATCAATATTTAATTCAAGGTAATTTTTCTCGAGCGGAAATGCAATATGTTATATTAGCTTTAACTTATTAATTTTTATAGTTATCTTAGCCATTTTTCGAGGAGAAGGTTGTGCTCGACACTTTTATGCATGTCTCTTAATTAATGACTTTATAACTACAAACTAGTTGGCAATATTTAAATCAAGATCATTTCCCCTTGAGCGCAATACATACTAAATCTTATATTATTCCTTTTTATAGCTATGCTAGACAATGGTTTGTGCTGATGGCTATGAAAAGGAACTCGTTCACTGACGTATCTCATTTTTCCTGAAGTCGTCTTTTCTGAACCAATCACAACTGGCCCCTCTGCAGCCTGAGTGGCAATCTCGAGGAATTCTTACCTGGCCTCACCTGACCTTAGTTTTCTGGCTTCACCTCGACCATGGAAATTTCTAACTTCTATATTTATTGTTCTGGTGTTTATTTGATGTAATGTTCTTCACTATAATTAAAATTTATTCTGTATTTCAGTGGCTTTATAATATGTAAGTGTATGTGTGATTTTTTTTTTCCTATTTTCTCAATCAATTGATTGTAAGTCATCAGGCAATGAGGACTACCTCTTAAAAAGTTGCTTGGACCTTCAAAGGTTCCAAATGTGCGTGCGTGCGTGTGTGCGTGTTTTTGTGTGTGCGCGTGTTTTGTTTGTGCCTAGAGAGAGAGAGAGAGAGAGAGAGAGAGAGAGAGAGAGAGTTCCTAATGTGTTATTTCTTATTAAACGGGGAAAAAACTTGATTGATCGTACTCCTGATACTTCAAAGAGAATTTTAAACGACTCCTGTGTGTGTAATGGAGACATTAATGTTTCGTAACTGTCGAGATTAAATGATCACGCAAAGATTGGAATTACCCCCTGCAGCTTTTTCGGCTAAAACGATTTTAACCAAAGCTGAACAGAGGAAAGAAAGGATCATGTATAATCAGCGTTCATGAATAAGGATGAGACGGAATTAGGAATAGTTTGATATTCTATAAACTAAGATTAAAAGTGAACTAGAGAGTTAATTGTCGAGATTCCCAAGACCCAAAGCTCTCAGATCAAACCTCAGCCTGCTTGCGTGAATTGAATCATTTTAGCAGGATATTTCTCAGGAGATGGGAGCAGCACACAGTCAGGTGTTTCACTAAAGATGTGAATCTGACCGAGCAGGTAAATCTTGGCCATATTTCCTCTTATTTAAAACAAAGAATGGTTTTACGTTTCGATTTTGTTTGGCTGGGCGGGCTAACCTAACGGGGGTTTTTATAATCAACTTGGGAAACGCGCAACGAAACAATATGGTATGTTTTGAAAACAATACTTGAAAGAACGAAGGTTAAACTGAATAAGCTATACCCCTTATATATAATATAGTATCTTAAATATATAGTATATTATATATATTATTATATCTATAATATATATTATATATAATTAATTTTAATAATTAAGAGACCAAAAAAACAAAGGCCTATTTAAGCGGAAGATTAATAAAAATTTTAATTAAAAGCCAAAGAAACAAGATAACAAAAGAAACGGTGTCCTCCAATCCAAAACATCAAGGAGTTGAAAATTGAGTAGGTTAGAATGAGAGGAGGAGAGAAGAAGAAAGAGAGAGAAAAGACGAGAAATAGGGGGGGGGGGGAGAGGGGGGGGGGGGGGGGGTGGAGATTGCAGCAATCAGGCAGAGATTTTGGTTTTATTTTACCCGAGGAAACTTTTTCATGCCTCTTACACAAGATTTCCACCTCCATTTCATTCTCCTTCCTTCCTTCCTTCGATAAAAGCCCACAATCTTGGGACTGAGGGAACCTGTTTCGTTTATGACGCGACCGACATCTGGAAAATTTCAAGCCTCATTGGTTTTCCTCCTCAACAGATGCAGGCAAATTCCAATGTCTGTCACATCACCATTTTTCTCTCTCTCTCTCTCTCCTCTCTCCCTCTCTCCTCTCTCCTCTCTCTCTCTCTCTATATATATATATATATATATATATATATATATATATATATATATATATATATATATATATATATATATATATTTTATTTTGTGTTTCTTCGACCTTTCCTGGAATTGGAAACCTTTCGATTATTCTGTCGTTATTTTAAAGCTAATGCTACCTCTACATAATCTTTAGGTGTAATATGTGGGTCAATGAACACACACACACCTGGTGTGTGTATATATATATATATATATATATATATATATATATATATATATATATATATATATAATAATATCTATATATATCTAATATCTATATATATATATATATATATATATATATATATATATATGTATATGTATATGATATGTATATATATAATATATATCTATATATATATATATATTAATATATATATATATATATATATCTTATATATATATATATATATATATATATATATATATATATATATATAGATATATATATATATATACTATATATATATATATATATATATATATATATATAATATATATATATATATATATATATATATATATATATATATATGCATGTCTGTAATGTATGATTATTCAAATTATTAGAACGACCACAGAATTCACTGACTCTTGAAGGAACATTAATGCTCCAAAAACAGTAAAGATAACAATGGCCGGTTTCTATGTATAAATATGAGAGCCAAAAATTTGAAATCTTATAAAATATCACTCTAGCAATAACTGATTTACACTATAGCTTTACGGAGGATGAATCTCTTGATAAAAGCTAAAACCATTTGACAAGAATGAATACAAATGTCTGTTGCAAGGAATAGATAGAAAAGCGACTTTATAAACAGATGCTGGAGAAATAAAAACAAAATTAAAAGCAATGAAAGACCTTTGCGAACCGATGAACAAGATTTTGAGAGTCGCCGAGCGTGGCAACTCAATTTAAGCGATAAACAAATTGTGTTGACATCGAAAAATTCACCAGAAATTGTATGACGAAGGAATTCAGATCTTAACGAACGGTCTACGTGAATTTTATATTTGTGAGATCTTGTTACCATGTTTAATTAAGGGGTCTTTGAAATCAAAGAGTAATGTATTTTAAAGAAGGACAAAAAAAGAAAATTGGAATCAGATCTTACGAAATCTACCTCTGTTCAAAATGAAATAAATTGTTTGTCTTTCAGTGATAAGCAGAATTGTTATTACATTACTTCTTTGGGAGGCAACAAAGGACAGGCGACTGTATTTATGTCAATGTATGATTGTTATTGTAAGTGGCTTAGTGATTTGTGAGGATGAACAAAGAACGATTTGCGTAATGGAAGAGGGAAAGGACTATTTGGGATTATCAGTGAGAATTTAGTAAATGTTAATAACAGCGTTTACGTTGAATATTTGGAGAGGGATATGTCTAAGATATATGAGTAAAGGTAACAACCATTAGTTTGATTTACTACAGGAAAATATTACTGTAATTAGACTATATATTTTAGGCCAAAAACTAAGCGCTGAGACCTATGAGGCCATTCAAAGCTGAGAATAATGTGAAAACAATTATTAGGAATAAAACCTCGCAGTTGCGCAATGAAACATATTTTGGGAGAGGGTGGAAAGCAAGATGGAAGAAAGATAATATGAACGGATATACAGTCTAAAGGAATAAAGTTATTGCAGCTATGGGCCGAAGGGATGCTGCAAAGAACCTTAAATAAATCATACAGTGAACTGTGTGAGGTGCACTGACGAGTGGGGACGGCGGGAGCGAATTATGGTGCGGGGCGAATTCTAAAACCCTATTGATTCATATATTTCTTAAACTCATGCTGGTGTGATGTTAGTGAATAGGATAGCTATAATCAAGTTCAACTCACGTACTATGAGATTCAGGGCCTCTGTAACACGGTTTTTTTGCAATAACTTTTTATCCATGCATTTCATAAATATAACGCTTACTCAGAATACATATTAAATCTACACATAAATCTTGACTGTATTCTGCATTACCTAGGTTGAATAAATTTGGTACTTATAATGTAAAAGTTACTTTTTTTGAAGACCGGCCAACTTACTCAGAGAAAGGGTGTCGAACGCACTCGTTACGTAACTTATGACAGTATTTTTTTCCTCTTTCTCGATGGATGATTGGCTATACATAACGAAGGCTAGACCTCTGGCAACAATGACATAAAAATTTAAATACAAGCAAAGAAATACACCTTTATGAACTCTGAACCTTCTCCACTGATAATTGTTATAATGAACAAACCAACAAAATAGGTTAATAAATAAAAAAACACTTATGTGTCCTAAGAAATTACAGTCTACTTTATAGGTCACAATTAGATTGACAAGATGTAGGAATAGTTGGTAATTTCAAAAACACATAGTAGACAAGCTTGATTTGATAACTGCTATATCCAATGTCAAACTATTTTTATTTATTGGCTATCTACCTATTTACTGAAAACAAATAGCCGGTACCGTATATTGGCTTTAAACCTTCACAAATAATTATCGTCAGAATGATGACTTCATGAGGCTCCACCCACTTTGGCCTCGTTATAATTCAGGATAACACTGAAGGCTACCATGGGCATTGTTGGATTAGAAAATTTAACTTCTGGCTATAAAAACACTAACTTCACGAGTAGTTGTAAGAAGTGCTAAATGATCGTCAAGGATCCCAACAATTGGCCTAAACGTTTAGTTCATGTATATTACTGCTATACTGTTGCGGCACTACTGGCTACAGTAGTATTACTATAGCTAGCACTGATACCCCACCCACATCTATGTATCGTTTCCGCCATTCATAAAGTCTTTGGGTTTCAGAGCCGATGGAGTTTCTGTCTGTGGATGGCGGGGCAACATTTCGTCAAAAGGTGTGTTTACCTTGCTTACGTAATGAATGTTTTTCGACTCTTGGCTCGTAATCATTGGCCATGTGGCGTCGGCTATTTCATTTTTACTCTTTAAAAATTAAAACTATCGGGTTTAGGTTATTGATAACTGCTGACAAAATTTGTGTGTGGTTGTAAAATATACATATGTCAACTTTCAGCTACATCCGATGCTTTGACAAGGAGCAAAGTCCAAAAAAAAAAAAACGTGTTACAGAGACCCTGAATCGCATAGTAGTATACAGGTAGGTACATAGGTAAAAAAAGAGCATTCGCGCGAAATATAAGCGAGGAATAATGGTTTCAGGAAGAAATATATGGTTTACTGGGGTCTGCTATATTGGTTTTGTCCTTTTTACTCAGTTTTGAAATAAGATTTCCTCGAATACTTTCAATACATGTTCTATACAGGCACAGCTTTCGCAAGATTATTCGAAGAGGAGTTTACTTTCATACCAATCAAAACAGTGACAGATTATTAATTAAAAAGTCCAGGAGCACCTCACCGTGTCCTTTATTCTGTTCCTATTCGTGAGATATTAGCTCATCGCGTTTCTTATAAGAATAAGTCAGACTTTAATACAAGTCATAAATCATATTGAAAAAGGCCTGATTTTAACAGCATTTAATTCCTATCCATATTGAAAAGGACTCCTAAGTCCTAGGATTTTAGGGTTTTCAGTAATTTTTAGCGAATAAAACATTGGAAGGACTCCTAAGTCCTGGGATTTAATTCCAGAATTTATAGTTAATAATATAACATTAGTCCTCTTCCACTAATTCTGAGTAAAGTTCAATTGAAAGAGGCCTCAAATTTATAATAAGTAATTTCCAATATTCATTAGTCCAATGATTTAATTCCGGCACTCATGATTGCATATATTAATCTCCACTCATTGCATCAGACGAAAAAGTTTTATTACTTCCTCCTCAGAAAGGACCATCACTGGGATAACAGCCTTCAGACACCTGTGCCGAGGAGCGAATGCCAATACCTCCGACCACAATTGAAAGCACTCGAAAACTCCTATTCCAGCCAACATTAATGAAACGAGCCACTTTTTAAACTCGTTACAATTCGTTTATCCAAGTTCCATCGGTTTACCCGCGTGTTAAAATTGAAACGCCAGAGACAAAATGGCCATCTAATATCAGCGTGTGAATGGAAGACTGGACACAAATCAGTTATAACGACGCGAGATCCGTAATGCTTCTGGACTCATAAAGGTAGCAGTTTTACGCTGTCAAGCAGTATGCATTAACTTTATTGTTTTTGGGAAAGTTTGGATTCTTTCAAATTTTGTGAAGGTATTTCATAATTACACATTAACTTTATATATGAGCACTCACTTCTTTAATACTGAAAATTTTTTTCCATATTGTTTTATATGTCAAAATGACTAATAAGTGTGCTTCTACGTGAACTTAAAATATGAAAACTACCGTTTATAACATTATAAATACTTTTCAGTATACTTTGTGTTCTTACTCTGCATGTTTATTTTGTTTATATATTTACCTTCATATTCCTCAGTCGTCTCTATTTGATCATTCGTCTTTCAAATATTGAAATGTTGTTTTATGTAAAATACGTTTGCATGGATGTGATTATTATGTTATCTGTTCCAATTCATTATTTGAACGTTTTCAATAATAATAATAAATAAACGTACTACAAAATAATTACTATCAATCACTTCATTAGATTATACAAATAGATCTGACAGAACGACAGAACTTTATTGCATATTCAACGAACTCTACTTATCAACAGATCATCTCCTGTGGCTTCATTTTGAAAGCTTTTGTCAATTGTCCTTTTTTTAGATAAAGCAAAAGTGATAATGTTTATTGCTTTAGAGCAAAGTACGTGTTTTAGTACGAGAGTGAAAATAACACAGAAAACCATTGTAATTTATTTATAGAAATACATCTAAGAATGGTGAAACAGTATTAAGATACAATTTCCTCTCGTTTTATTTGCTCTGCGAAAGTGCTGCCACCTTCCAATATTCAAAATAAAGATCAAACGTAAATTGTGGTTCTATTTATCAGGCATATATTTACCATTTGAATGTCCTATTGTTTTTAACTTATTGTAATTCCAAAATAGTCTTATCAAAATATATGCAAATCAATTGTTTTTTGTTTCCAGAATATTTTTCAAAGTTCAAAGTTCATTGCGTTACAGAACTTTTATTCAACACACCGACGTTCTACGTTAATTTCACTGTCTGAAAGTTGATAATCATAAAGTAACATACGAGAGAGAGAGAGAGAGAGAGAGAGAGAGTAGAGAGATAAAGAGACTGAATAATAATGGATATGTAATTTTATAAATCACCACATAAATTCCCCACCAAAAATTCCCCGAGAGAGAGAGAGAGAGAGAGAAGAGAGAGATGAGAGGAGAGAGAGAGAGAGAGAAAACATGTTAATAATAATGAGTATTTGATCTATCAAGTGTACGTTTTTAAGTTGTATTTCCGGGGAATACTTTTCAAAAAAATTTATTTGTAGATAAATTCAGGAAACTAGCATAAAGAACGATTAATGTGTAGAATATTGCTAATATATTTCTATCTTATGATTAATAACAGGAATGTATTTATACAGAATTTAAAACTGTAATTTATTTAATAGAAAAAAAACAACGTTCGTAAATAAAGTGAAGCGAGTAGTATGAAGCGAGAAGCTATATCATATATATATATATATATATTATATATATATATATATATAATATATATATATATATATATATATATATATATATATATATATATATATATATATATATATATATATATATATATATATATATATATATATATATATCTGTGTGTATATATGAAGTGCAGTATAAAGAAAAATCATTACAACATACAAAAATGTTAGTTATAACTCATTAATTCAATATAGTAAAACCAACCGTTTCCGAGAATCACCTGCTACTTCACTCAACTGAAAAGTGAAGCTTATCTCACCTCTGGCAGCGAAGGCATGAAAACAGATAAGGCTAAAAGTCACGGGACAGACGTGAGAGAAGAAGAGTTTAAATCTTAAGCAACACAATTTACCTCGGGAATTGCAGCTGCCCTATAGAGACTGTTTCCAAGTCTGCTCGACGTCGTTCCGGGAGAAAATTGACTTTCTTTATTCAGGAGAGAGAGAGAGGTAGGGAATTTTAAAGCAAACATTTTGTTAGAGAGAGAAGAGAGTAAATGTTGCATTCTTCTCTCTCTCTCTCTCTCTCTCTCTCTCTCAGTATGGAGTACTTAAACGGTGGCTATTTCAGTACTAGAAGTCATATTGTATGTACTTGAACTGCCCTATTTGGTGGGTATTCTATATTTTATTTACAGTACTGTCATCCAAGGAAGTAAATTACAATATGTATAAGCGCCCCTTTAAAAGAATTTTATAAGAAATACAGTAAAATCGAGTCAATTTTCAGAACGAAAATCACTTTTTTTGTAAGTGTGCTTAAGCTTTTACTGTCCATGGCTATATTTTTGTAACAAAACACGCCAAATGAACTGATTGGAACCCCGCCGAGCTATAAATTTCTTTTTTTTTAGTTTTGAAAAGCATGTTGTTGTGATATGGGATTTATGCTTCTCGTAAAAATTATTTTTGTTGCCAAAAATGTGTCTGTTTTTCATTGACGCATCGTAAACTTGACCTGAGGAATTGAGAAAACACTTTTCAAAGCAAACACTCAAATGAAAAAAGGACGATGCTCTTTTTATTGACGTAATGGGCTCAGCCCCTCAAACCCCCTTTTTGCGTTGACAGAAAGACAGCTGGTCCTTATCAAAGGCCCTTGATTACCATACAAACAAGCGTAGAGCCAGCCGGAAATTATTGCCTACATTTCTCGCAGCTTGGAAAACTGGGCCTCTACAACTCTTCCGTAGGAACCACATTTCACACTTGTGTGAATTTCAGTCCACGTTGGGATCCAGTGGTAAAAGGTTAGAGTTTTAGCTGGAATACAGAAATATAGCAATGACACGATTTTCTATTCCGAGTCCTGCCAAAGGACCTAGTGTCTGGCTAGTTATCAATGCAAAGGAAAGGCCCTTTTGTATTATAATTCAAACACGTATTGTTTCTGTTATTTCCAAGCCTTTGGATGCAGAAATAAATTTGGCTTCTACTCCACACTGTTCAGTTAAGAATTTGTTTTAAGAATTTATCCTCAATTTGGTAAATTGACTGAAACTTCATCTCCTAAAAACAAATCACATCAATACCAGAAGACTGCATTGTGGATGAAATCAACTCAATAAAGGGGAAGCTAAATCATAGCGAAAGTTAAATCCCTCGAGGAGAGAGAGAGAAAGCGCGGGACTTCATGAAAGGATTGAGTGATGAATGACTCCAGAAGTCGCTGAGTGATCCATTAAGATGCCGTCAGCGAATTGAGCAGATAACTCGTGTCCCAAGAATTCGCTGATGTCGAGTCCTTAGGCAAGCCTTCAGGAGGAGACGGAGATGTGATGTGAAAGGTTCCTTCAGGCTTCATTAAGCCTCTCTTTTCTAAGGCTCCAGCTGTTCCCTGGAGGAAAGTTAGTGTCACCAGCAGTTTAGGTAAGTTAAAATTAATAGCTTTCCTATTAACTATCATCAAACCAGGATAAGTTAAGGAATATATGAAAAGATGAATTCTTATAATTCGCCCCACATACTCACCCCCCCACCGGCACCTCGTAAAAGGAGTAGTGCCGTCAGTGTACCTTACACAGTGTGCTGTATGCATATTTATGGTTCTTTGCAGTCTCCTTTCAGCCCATAGCTGGAACGACTTTCATTCCTTTTCACTTCACCTCCGTTCATATTCTCTTTCTTCAATCTTACTTCCCACCCTCCACCAACGATTATCTCATTGTGCAACTACGAGATTTTCTTCCTAATGATTGTGTTAACATTTTTCTCAGCGTTGAATGGCCTCATAGGTCTTAGCGCATAGTTTTTGGCCTGAGATTTATAGTCTAATTCCAGCAATATTTTTCTGTAGTAAATAAAACCTATGATAGTTATTCTTACTCATATCTCTTAGACATTTTACTATCCAGATATTCCCCGTAAACGCTGTTTTTATAATTTCCTAAATTCTCGCTGATATTCCCAAATATTCCTTTCCCTCTTCCTAACAAGTCACTATGCCGCTTAAAATAATAATCATACATTGACACAAATACAGTCGCCTGTCCTTTGTTGCCTTCCAAAGTAGTAATGTAATAACAATTCTGCGTATCACTGAAAGACAAACGATTTATTACATTCTGAAAAGAGCTAGACTTCGTAAGATCTGATTCCAATTCTCGTATTTTGTCCTTCTTTAAATACATTACTCTTTGATTTCTAAGACCCCTTAATTAAAAATGCTAACAAAATCCCACAAATGTAAAATTCTCGTAGAAAGTTCTTAAAGATCTGAATTCCTTCTTCACCCAATTCCTGGCGACTTTTTCAATGTCAACACAATTTGTTTCTCGCTTAAATTGAGTCACTCCGCTCGGCGACGATCTAAATTTTGTTTATCGTTTCGCAAAGGTCTTTCAATACTTTTAATTTTGTTTGTATTTCTCCGGCATCTGTTTTTAAAGTCTCGTTCCTATCTATTTCTTGCAATTGATGTTTATATTCATTATTGTGAAATGGTTATACCTTTTATCAAGAGATTCGTCCTTCGTAAAACTGTTGTGTAAATCAGTTAATGCTTGAGAAATATTTTTACTGTAATGTTTTATTAGATTTGAATTTCGTGGCTCTTATATTTATACATTGAAACAGGCCATTGTTATCTATACAGTTTTAGGAGCATTAATGTTCTTTCAAGATTAAGTGAATTCTATGGTCGTTCATATAATTTGAATGATCATGCATTACACACATGCATATATATATATATATATATATATATATATATTATATCTATATATATATATATATATATATATATATATATATATATATTATTCATCGTTCTTCGCAGTATTTTCAAATAATACAAATATTTCCGTGCAGGTCACTGGATATGATTGTAGTACTGCCCGCATAAACAACCACAAATAAAACCATTCTACTCTAATAACAGAAAATCTGGCCAGGATTTCCCCGCGCAGTCAAATTTATCTTCTTTAGTGAACGCCCAGTGATGTGCTGCTACCATATTCTGAGAAACATCCAGTTGAAATGATTCATTTCACGCAAGTAGTTCGAGGCTTTGATCTGAGAGCTTTGGATCCTGGGATTCTCGATAGTTTCTCTCTCTGTATCACTTTTAATCTTGACTTAGAGGCTCTCCAGAGCTTCTTAATTCCTTCTCATCCTTATTCATGAACGCTGATCCTCCATCCAGATATTTCAAAAATTTTCCTTGCAATAAGGAGTAAAGTGATGATGCTGTTTATATGACTATTTGATGTCGACTGTACGATTTTAATTAAATGTCTCCTTTACACGTACCGTCATCGTTTCAAAATTTATTTGAAATATAAAGAAGTATGACCATTTAATGTTTTTATTTAGTTCTCAGAAAAAGTGATATAATTGTAACCCCTTCTGGAAAAAATGAAATAAATTAATAATTTTTAAAAAGTAAGAATGAACGCCAAGAAAAACTCTCTCTCTCTCTAACATGCACAAATATACACACACAAATACGGACACACATGCAACCATTCTATTTCAAAAAAACAATCACATACCGTTTTAAGGAATGGTCATCGCCAGCAAATAAATTGGACTAAATTCCTTTACGAAAATTGAGAATATTACACACACACACAACACACACACACACACACACACACACACGCACACACACACACACATATATATATATATATATATATATATATTATATCTCTATATGTATATAGTACTATATATACAAATATCAGAAGAAAAATCAGCAAATAATAAAAAATTACGAAAGTTCCGTGGTCAAGGTGAAGCCAAACAAGTGACCCCAGGTAAGGCCAGGTAATAATTGCTCAGAGATTGCCATTCAGACTGCAAAAGGGTAAGATGTGATTGGTTCAGACGAAAGAAGACCACAGGAGAAATGAGATATGTCAATGAACGGGTTTCGTCTTCATAGCCATCAACACAATCTTGTCCCTGAAAAATGTAGCTAAGATACCTATATAAAACGAATAAATTAAAACCTAATATCGTATATCACATTTGCATTCGAGTAAAAGCATCCTGATTTAAATATTGACGACGACTGTTGTTATAAAATAATATTTAACGTAGTACATGGGTCGATTAAAACTATATTCTCGAAAAAATATGTTTAATATATCTATAAAATTTAATAAGATAAAATCTACTATGATTTATTTCATTTGCTCTCAAGGAAAATCATTTAGATTTCAATATTGGCGAGTGCTGTATTTATTAAAAGTAATAATTAAGGAATATCCTTTTGGGTGTTGAACACAGCCTTATCCTCGAAAAATATGTCTTATATAACTATACAAATAATGAATTAAATCTAGTATAATATATTACATTTGCACACAATGAATTTCATCTTGATTTAAATACTAACCAGTAGGGCGTCCTAGAGGCGATAACTCGCGAAGCTTCAAGTAGGTCTCTCGGACCTCTCTGCTACAGAAACGTTATCGTTAATTGCATTTCTAATAGTCTTCCAACATCAAACTGCTGATAACATGACAAACGATACAATGTGAAATGGTTCTTTATAGCGCAAGTGAGAAGACATAGTTCAACCAAGGCTATTATTCAAGAAAACAAGCGAATTTCGTGCTGAAATCATCAATTTAGAGAAAGTTGTAGTGCCGTTATTAAAGCATCATTAAATGTGAATTTATGATATTTTAAAAATAAATCTTGTAGGAAATGAAATTTAAAGACGTAAAGTTTTATCTGCCGAAAGAACTTTTCACTTATCATCAATACATTTGGAGACATTTGCATTTGAATAGCGTTAGGGCCGGGCCGGGCTGCTAAAAATGAGCCCGTTGTCAGTAATGAATTTCTTTCGCTTGTAACATTGTAAAATCATTGTAATATTATAAAATCATACGTAAGGGATATGCGCATAAATTTACTATTCCTTATAAAAATAGTTCAAGAAAAGACATGGATGTGATAGAACCATTCAAGAAATGAAACAGTTGCCTAGGCGAACAAGAGGAGTATTTTATAATCTATTATAAGTAATGGCGAAAAGCATTAAGAATGTACCATAATAATGTCATTTTATTAGAACACATTTAAAAAACGCAAACCTAATATGAATTTTACCTCTAACAATTTAAGAAGACAAAGTTGTTGTTTCGTTTATAAAGCTCATATAAAATTCTAAATTTTGCAAAAGAACGCTTTGCTTTCTTCCTACATCCTGAGATTACGGAAAAGTAAATAAAATGCACCAAATTCCAATATTACTTTGCGGCGTGAAAAGTTACACACCCCCACCCACCTTCCTTCCTCCCACCCGCCCTCCTTCCGCCACCCAAGCCACCCCTCCAAATATATATTACCTCTTAAAGTGGAGAATGTATCCCATTTCACTGCAGTGGTCTCGAGGAATCTGAAATACCTCTCGGGAATGGTTCTAAATCTTAAGAAACAGAAATCCCTTAACTTTGCCTTCTGGAAAAGAACAAGGAATGGGAATCAGGGAGGGAGGGAGGGAATTACCTCTCGTGTCTTGGGAGTAGGAGTCGGTTGTCTTAGAATTTATTTACAACATCATCAGTGATAATTAGTATTAACTATAACTATCCATTGTATTAAAAAATAAATTGAATTTAGAAAAAAATACGAAGCATTGACAAAACCGCAACTTTTATCAGCTGAACAAAGAAATAAAAACCCTTCTGAAACTATCAGAGCGAGTTTTGTTGAACACATGCCATCGGAACCCCACCACGTCTTATCACGACTTGGCTCTCTGCTGTGACAGATGGCGAAACTTTCCTTCATCAGACAGCCATGATTGATACTGAAGGGAAACGGTATTATCTCCCCTAGGAAGACAGAGAGAGATGTGATACGGAAAGCTGCAAGAATTGCCTTTTTATCATTGTTCTTATTTGTTTCTTATAAGCATATGCCACCTCAGGCTTAGTATGTCTTTGGTTAGTGGGCTGTCCCAGACAACACACTCTTCATTCTAGACAGTTTTTGTGTTTTTATTTCTACTTTTTGATAATCTGTTTTTAGGTGTGTGTGTGTTTTTTTTTTTTTACTAGGAATCAGATTTTTCATATTATGTAACACTTGTGGAAATTGATCTCTGATGCGCGATCTCCTATCCAGTGATGAAGATCTCTCGCATAAGTATTCTGCGTCTTGG
>NC_087200.1:212265303-212270303 GCF_015104395.2 Macrobrachium nipponense
AATTCCTTTCAACGGAATATGTTATTAGCTGAATTACATACACAGTTCTAGATTATTTAGTTTAATTAAACTTGAAGTGTTTTGTTCAGAGCCTTACTTTAATATATCCAAGCCCGTAAGTAAATATCCTTGATAAATTCGTGGTAACAGACAATAGTTTACCCATTGGATGGAAATAAACAATTTCCAAAAACTATAACGTTCCAGTTTTATTCTCCTCATCACAGTAAACACTTTTATAAAGCATTTTACCATAACAGATCCTGCTCCTCTGTATTTACTATCTTTCCCATCATTGCTTAATCACATAACATTTTTGGCTCAGTTTTGTGAATATATATGAGAAAATTTTGCACGGGAACCTAAAATGCATTTCGACAGTGAAAGATAAATAAAATCTTAATAACTAAATAAAAAGTTTAAAATAGACTGTTGGCGAAAATGGAATATTATTGCATTTTTCGAAGAATACAGGTCACTGACTGGCTTGAATGTTTAAAGAATATAAATTGCTGTAGAGGAATTAGCCTCTGAAAAGCGATATTGAAAATAAATAATTTTGTTTGATTTATGTTTTATATGTTCTAAATATTGGTTACTATGACTTATCTAACAATAAGAGATAAAAGGGACTGGCATCTTCTTTTGAAGTCAACAAAGACCCATTTGTTAATTTTCATATTACTAGTATGCCTTTAAAAGATTTTATCTGTAGGACAAGCTCTGTTTTTCCCTCTCCTGATGCTGCTTCTGTCTTGCCTCTCCCAGTCCAAGTAACCGCTGCCCCAGGGGAGTCTGGTTACGGTGCCCAATCTATGCCTTCGGATGAAGGTTGTTGCAACGTTGCAACAACCTCTGCGGAGATCCAACAGAATTGCAGCCAGAAGGATTGATAGGGGACAGGATATCAATTATCAAACAAAAAAGTAGATGAAACGTAAGTAAATTATTTTAACGGAAGAGGAATTTTTGGGGGACAATAAAGAGTTGCATCTTTGTTTGAACTTTTGAAGTTCCGATATAAACACAGCAAAAGAACTGTCATGTTCTTTTATACACCACTGAATACATGAATTAAACTCTTACTGTCAGGGCGAGTATTTCGATTGCATAAAATGCGGTTGCATATTCATGAATGGTGATTAAGAGCGTTAATCTCATGTCATCCTAATGGGGAATAAATTACCATTTGTGTATGAACTCGTTTAAAAACTATTAATTAATATCTATGCATATTTAGCAGCGTGATCATGGGAGACCTCCCTGGGAATATTATGTCATTTATTATCAGCAAAAAGTTATTGCAGTTTCAATTTACAATTCATTTTGTTAATCTGTTTCTATAAGTTTAAAACATACGTCTAATCCCCGGAAAGCTTTGTTTTTTTATTCGGAAAAATCAAATAATAAAACAAAACTTTTAATATCTTCTGGAGTCATATCCGTTGAAAGCTTAGTGTGCAAGTGGAACTTCTTAACTTTATATCTTTTCAGTCTTTTATCTAAATTATTTATCCATCTGGTTATGTAATACTGATATAAATATTAATTCATGCATTCATGATATAAATGTGGTTTTAAGTTTCTTCTACCTTTCGTACGTAGTAAAGGCAGAAATGTTGAAGGAAATGAAAACTGATAACTAATCACACAAGGGAAATTCTCATGGAAAATCTTTCCTGTGATAACACCAAAAGGCTCACGCAGGCAGCTGCATTTCCTTTGACAAATTCCGCGATAATTTTCGTAAGCTTTATAACACAAGTCAAAAATGACAAATGTAGTGAGACGGGTTCGCTCTCTTTGGCAAATGGGACTTCATATTGCTCATGTCTGAAAATACAGACTTTGTTGGGAATCCTTGATAGCAATTCCTGAAGTTAGGAGAATCTTTTCTTTAGTATAGGATAATGATTACAATATTACATAAGTCTGAGATTTTGGTCACTAATGGAAATTAAGAAAGTGAAATTATTCAATTTTTTGATAATATGATTTCAATATCCAATAGAGGTTTTCAAGTGAAGCTTTCCTTCAATATAGGATGATAATTACTCATATTACGCAAGTTTGAGGTACTGGCTTGCTAATGATAATTAAAAATGGGACAGTGGTTTATCCTTTTGATAATTTAATTTCATGCCTATTAGTTTTCTTGGGGAAATTGAGTTTTTATTTTTTTACAGTTTTTTTTCACCCATAGGCACTCCAATTTTGAGGGAAAATGTCATAGGTATCGACATAGGGGCCATAAAACGAATCAGTTATGTATTTACTCGTATCTTCAAACCAATGCTGGAAAAGAAAATAAGAACGTTTTAAATCATTCCTTAATAAGTACATACAGAGAGAGAGAGAGAGAGAGAGAGAGAGAGAGAGAGAGAGAGAGAGAGAGAGAGAGAGAGAGAGAGAGAGAGTTGCAGATTATAGACATGAATTAATGAGCATTGATGTAAAAATTATAAACCTTTCGTACCCACGGTGCAACACCAACTTCTGCTCTCTCTCTCTCTCTCTCTCTCTCTCTCTCTCTCTCTCTTGTATTTATCTTGCAAGGGAAATGTAACTAATAGCTAAACTCATTCATTTGACCTGACCTGTTCAGAACAGCTGCTCATTTTACAAATACGTCTTGACTTTTCTCCTTCAGGTTGTGCTTTCATCAAACCAGAGTTTCCTTTTTGAGAAGCTTGTCATGAAAGGCTTATTGCTCACGTTACATAAACGGTTTTTAATAATTAATGTCCCTTTGAATTAAGTGATTGGTCTTTTTATTTGCTGTCAAAGGTTATTTATATCGGCAAAGGACAAGAAACGTATCAATTGTTGTGACTTAGATTTTTGAAAAGAAATGGTATTTCGTTTAATAGTCAGTTTAAAAACTAAGGCTAATTTTTCATTATTAAAATGTTTATGACGGTATACAAAAGGAAAATGTATTTTTAAAACAAAAGCTAGCATATATGCATGAGTGACTGAATTTGAAAAGAGAGAGAGAGAGAGAGAGAGAGAGAGAGAGAGAGAGAGAGAGAGAGAGAGAGAGGCACTCTTTAGCATATACTACCTTCATTACGCAAAGTGATTCTTTAAATTTTTCGAAAGACAGTCACTAATAAATCTTGTATATTTCTCAATATATGAAATTGAAGCTATGGGTTTATAATAATAATAATAATAATAATAATAATAATAATAATAATAATAATAATAATAATAATAATAATAATAATAATAATAATAATCACACGACAACGAATTACACGAAGACGAACTGAGAGACGATGCCACAGAAGACGACAGGGAGGATGAGGTATCAAACAACGACACACGAAGAAACACCGACGAAGTAACAGAGAGGACGGAATGGGTAGAAAAGATTAGACAATGGATGGAGCCAGATACAGAGAGAACAAAGATCCCTTCCATGAAAGCCTACAACACCAAGAAATTAAGGGAGAAAACAAGTGAGGTCAATGAAATAATGGGCATGATACACACAACCAGTATCACAGAAACAAATAACTTGACATATGCAGGAGCAAGTTTAGTAGCAGAACTGATGGGGATTCGAACACCAACACCACTAGCACAACCAACCCAACAGAAACCAAAACAGCAACCTTCTTGGAAAAGGCCGCTGGAAAAGCAAATCATGGTGATGAGATCTGACTTGAGTAAACTGAACGAGATGGCAGAAAAAAGGCTAAGAAGCAAGAAAACAAGGGGAGGAACTCAACGAGAAATACAAGTACAAGAGAGGGGATACAAACAACACAATAGAAGATGTAAAACAGAGGCTTAAGGCCAAAGCACATAAGATCCAACGGTACATGAACAGGAATAAGGATACCAACAGAACAAACTATTCGGAACCAACCAGAAAAAGACTATACAGCAACTAAGAGGGGAAGACAACCACCAAGAAATTCCTGAAGCCGAACCAAGTAAGAGACTCTGGAAAACATATGGAGCAATCCCGTATCACACAACAAACATGCAACATGGCTCCAGGAAGTCAAGGAAGAAGAAACAGGGAAAGAATAAAACAAAGATTCACAAGACATCACGACAGACACAGTCAGACACCAACTAAAGAAAACGCCAACTGGAAAGCCCCAAGTCTCGATGAAGTCCATGGATACTGGCTCAAAAACTTCAAGGCCCTACACCCACGAATAGCAGAAAACTCCAGCATTGTATCTCAAATCACCAAGCACCCAAAAATGTATGCCACAGGAAGAACATCCTTAGTACAAAAAGACAAGAGTAAGGGAAATATAGCCAGTAACTACAGGCCTCATCACCTGCCTACCAATCAATGTGGAAGTTACTAACAGGTATCATCAGTGAAAGGCTATAACAACTACCTAGAGGAGACAAACACCATCCCCCCACCAACAGAAAGGCTGCAGAAGGAAGTGTAGGGGCACAAAAGACCAGCTCCTCATAGACAAAATGGTAATGAAGAACAGTAGGAGAAGGAAAACCAACCTAAGTATGGCATGGATAGACTATATGAAAGCCTTCGACTTGATACCACACACATGGCTAATAGAATGCATGAAAATATATGGGGCAGAGGAAAACACCATCAGCTTCCTCAAAAATACAATGCGCAACTGGAATACAATACTTACAAGCTCTGGAATAAGACTAGCAGGGGTTAATATCAGGAGAGGGATCTTCCAGGGCGACTCACTGTCCCCACTACTCTTCGTATTAGCCATGATTCCCATGACAAAAGTACTACAGAGATGGGCTGCCGGGTACCAACTCAAGAAAAGAGGCAACAGAATCAACCATCTGATGTTCATGGACGACATCAAGCTGTATGGTAAGAGCATCAAGTAAACAGATACCCTAATCCAGACTATAAGGATTGTATCTGGGGACATCAGGATGGAGTTTGGAATAGAAAAAATGCGCCTTAGTCAACATACAAAAAGGCAAAGTAACGAGAACTGAAGGGATAAAGCTAACAGATGGGAGCAACATCAAAC
>NC_087200.1:212275303-212277803 GCF_015104395.2 Macrobrachium nipponense
ACTCATTAAAAATATTATAAATAACATTAAAAAGTAAATAAAATATAAAAAAATTGAAAAAACTTAAGAATTAACTTTACTTTAAAAAACCATCACAAGAATGTGTCAAAAGTAAAAGAGAGACCCAGTGCCTAACAACCTGTTAGAGTGGAGAAGGAAGAACGATGACCAAGACTGCAAACCTACCCAAGAAGCAAACCCTTAAGTTGGAGAAAGCCAAGTGTGATTTAGATGATCTGCAGTACTGTCTATTAAACAGCGTATACCCTAAGTTTGTGAGATTCAAATTCTACAAGACATCGCTTTATCACACCAAATTCTACAAAAGCGCCTTAGACGAACTACTGAAGAAGGAGATCGATACGAAACAGCGATTTATTGAAAATACTCGTACCACTGTCTGTCAATTATGTAACTGTTGTTTCAAGATCTGTCTTTTGTTGATCGCTTTTTTGTACCGAAAGCTATTCAATGGTTTTGTTAATGACTTTGTTTCTTCTGTACAAACACGACATCAGAAAAGCTAAAAGCACTAGGTGTTGTTATTCCTAACTTTAATAATATTATACTGATATCTTTAATTTTTCCAATTATGTGCTTTCTAAGAGGAAAGGAATTTTGCTCGTGGTCCTTTGATTTTTGTTTGCCTTCCTACAGGACCTAAGTATGCTGATTTTTACTTCCCTTTTGAAAATGCTATTTCAAAGAATCAAGGGTTTTGAATTTGGTTACGACTTAATTTGCTTACAACATAAATTATCTTTCTTGCTGCATAAGACCTATACGAAGTTTTGAAAGTGTCTTGGACCCCGTTCTTTAAAAAAGATGATCTGAATATACTTAAGAATCTTGGTAAACGTGAAGATCTGATCATTTGCAGACCTGATAAGGGTAAAGGTGTTGTACTGGCTTAATAAGCAGGAATATATTTGATAAGGGTTAATCTCATACTTGCAGATAACTCCAAATTTTCGGTGAACCAAATTTTTTAGAAATTTATAAGAGGGAGGATAAAATTAACAGATTCTTAAGAAATTGAAAAATGAGGGTATTTTAGATGAAAGCCACCTACCAAAGACTATAGTAAACAGGCTCTTCATTTAGTAATTTTATATGGTCTCCCTAAAATACACAAGGTAAGGTATTCCCATTAGACCTATTATGGCAGCGTACATAGTCCAGCTTTATTCATATCCAAGTATCTTGTTACTTTACTTAACGATTTTTGCTTATAACCAATTCACACTAAAAAACTGGATTGAGTTTCAAGAACAAATAGTTTTACAGGATGGTGATCTACTATGACGCATTTTGATGTAGAATCTCTTCTTTTACAAATGTTCCTTTAAATGAAACTTAAAATTATTTTAGATAAATTTTTTTTATTTACGAGATCATATAACTTTTAATGGTTTTAACAGACAACTCTTCAAGACGCTTCTTGAGCTTGCTGTGCAAGACTCTATGTTTTTTGTTTTTTTAACGGTCAACTTTTCTCGCAGGTCGATGGGAGTTGCTATGGTTCTTCTTTGGGACCTGTTTTTTGCTAACATTTTTAGGTCTTCTTTAGAGGAAACTTTTTTAAACAAAGAAACTGCCCAGATGTGTGTAGACTTACTATAGAAGCTATGTCGATGACACTTTCGTATTATTCAAAAGAGCCTGGGCAAAGTAAGATGTTCCTTGATTATATCAACACACAACATCAAAATATGAAATTTTTACTATGGAAAATGAAGTAAAAACTCTCTGCCTTCTTGGACATTAGAGTCAATAGAGATAATGTGCATTTACCACGTCGGTATACAGGAAAAAAATCGTACACGGGACTTGCCAATAATTTTCTATAGTACATGTTTTTAAGAATTTTAAATTGAACTCCATTTACATATGGTTTTACGGGCTATCCGTTACTCTTCAAGCTGGTCCCTTTTTCACAATGAAATAGAGTTTTTAGTAAGTTTCTTTTCACAGATCGTATCCAGAAAATTTGGTTTATAGATTCTTAACACACTGCTTTCAAAACATTTTTAAGCCAACTCCCTCTTACAACGTAGAAAAGAAGAAGCTATTCGCTACCATCCCCTTTTTATCTCAGATAATAGTTTTCTTTAAGTGAGTGAAAACTAATATTGAATTAGAGTTTGGCTGCCTTAAAATATGCATCTTATCCCTATCAATCCTCTTAAGACTTGCACATTTTTCAACCACAAAAGACAAACTGCCGACTTCATGAGATTCAACATTACTTACAAATTTAAGTGCCGGGATGTCCCGGTATTTATGTTGGTTCTTGCCGAGGTTGTTTGCAGATGAGATATTGCAGTCACCTGGGATATAGTTTCAGAACGGGACAGAGAATTAGCAAACCTGAATTCTCTAATATTAGGAACCATGCGTCCATATGCAGGATTTCAAGTGATAAGAAAAATTTTTCTATTATTGGTGGTACAAAAGCCACAGTAACTACCCTCACCACCCTTGAGGTCTTTATACATTA
>NC_087200.1:212287803-212292803 GCF_015104395.2 Macrobrachium nipponense
CGGCAAGAGCAAAGTATATGCGAACCACCATTGTTATTTGCATCTTAATTGCATTGAAACTGTATCCTTTAAATACCAGCAGGTAAGGGAGTAAAGAATTCCCAAACCATCATTTTTACTTGTATTTTATTTGTATTTTAATGAAACTATTTGCCCACCAGTAGGTGGGAATAAAAAGTATTCAGAGGGAAAGAAATAGTTAATGTCAAATTCACACTCCATTCCAGAAGCGTATCAGCTCGAACCAGTCTATGAATGCGAAAAAAGAGGCGTTTGCTGCCAGGGTGTTGCTATGAAAGTCTGATTGGTCTATATTCAGATTAGTAAAGTCCATCAACAGGATATCAGAATCAACAGAGAGAGATCAAGAAACAGAGAGAGAGAGAGAGAGAGAGAGAGAGAGAGAGAGAGAGAGAGGGAGGGAGGGAGGTAGGGAGGGATAATACCATTCTTTAAATTTATAAAATGACAAATTTCCTATTCACCTTATAGTGTTGGTGAATCTAACCACAGAAGATTTACTTTATAAGCCTAATATCTAATCTATCTTTACTATTCAGATCCCATCGATTTTAAGTGAGTGATGTATGTATATATATATATATATATATATATATATATATATATATATATATATATATATATATATATATATATATATATATATATATATATATATATACACCCACACAGATATATGCTATACTTCTTCATCTCCAGCGACTTAATAAAAAAAAAAAACGCCGTAGAAGAAAGCAAGAATGGGAATCCGACTTCATTTAAAATCTTCGCTTCATACCGTCACAGATCATTCTTAATTATAATGATCCCACGGTCCCCCCCCCCCCCCCTCCCTTCCCCTTCCGCATGCCCAGTCGAAGTTATTAAGAATGCGCCTGCTCAAGGATTAAATGTATTATCCTGACCTGATGGAAGTCACTCCGTTTTTATCCCGGAGTTTTCTTTTTTTGTTTTTTTTCGTTTTTACCGATTTTTTCCTCCGTATAAATGGGCTTGTTGATCTGACTCTGTATCGACATTTAAAACTTATCGCTTCTATCGTTTATTTTACAAAGCATCAATATCCGATGTACAGGGCAGGACATCCGTGATCCCGGATATGAGAACTGAGTCCTGATACGAAGCCATTAAGTATTCATATATATATATATATATATATATATATATATATATATATATATATATATATATATATATATATATATATATATATATATATGAATAATTATCACATCACCGTGATTCATATAAATAATTCGAGCTACAAATGACCTTTAATATTTAGTTCGCTCTACCTCGGAATTGATATATTTTCATGTATGTAAACCAAAGGGGAATTTTTAGTTGATAATAATTTCGTCCCCTCATGGGATCGAACCACCGTCCAGCGGACAGGCACGAAATCAAGACGACATTGACGTTACCGATTCGGCTAACAGTGAGGCTATAAGTTTATACCGATTCTGACCTTACAAATCACCATCGAACTCGGTTTTTTCGTAATTAGAATCGATATGAAACCCCCTCTACCATGTTAGCCAATTCGAACGTTCGATGGTGATTTGTAAGGTCAGAATCGGTATAAACTTATAGCCTCACTGTTAGCTGAATCGGTAACGTCAATGTCGTCTTGATTTCGTGCCTGCCCGCTAGACGGTGGTTCGATCCCATGAGGGGACGAAGTTATTATCAACTAAAAATTCCTCTTCGGTTTACATATATGAAAATATATCAATTCCGAGATAGAGCGAAGCGATATTAAAGGGACTATTTTGTAGCTCAAATGATATATATATATATATATATATATATATATATATATATATATATATATATATATATATATATGCATGTATGTATGTATGTATGTATACTCATATTCATATACATATTATTTTAATTATTGTTTTTTACTCCAAGCATCATCTAAGCAGGATATGTATACTGAATGAACCATTTTTGTTACTATCAACTCGATGGAATCCACAGGGCAGGAATGTTCTTATTGTCTATGTATGCCATTGTGTTGTATCATTTTAGTCTTGATACAGTTTTAATTTATTGCATAAAAGTTACGAAAATAACGAACAACTTTATCCTTATTTTTCTATATCTTTAATGAGACAAGTAACTCACAGACAATTCCTGAAGACTTCCATCCCCAAACTCTTCTAAGAATATTACTTAGTCTTTCTAGCTGTCGTTTTAATTTGCTCAATAATTACGAGAGAGCTAACTGCTCTATCTGAAGTCACTGGGTCTTCCAAATACTATCATCTGTTTTCTTTCTACATTCATTTAGTAATTGCAATTTCAGCAAAACTTCTTACACTAAAGCCCTCCCATTTGACAAAATAATGATATGCAAAATTTAATACAACTCAGGCTTCGTCCTGAGACGCACACTTAACGAGCCTTCATTCTACTTACTTGTACAAACCATTGAATCCACCCTATTGTCCGGCTAAGACCGTTTTAATAATGAGAGGGCATCGAGACAGCAAGTCCTGAAGCAAGGGTAGTTCCGTACCGTCCTTTATGGCTGGATGCTCACACCGAGGTGTCTATTTTCCTGGTGAAAGAGATTAGCTTAGGCTGGTCGACGACGATTATAGGTATGGAATTCAGTAAGTGAACATAAATATGAACTTGGAATTCAATTAAAGTAGATGAATATGAAATTGGAATTCAATAAAAGTCGATTAATATTAGCTAGGAATTCAGCGAACACAGATTATTATTATTACACAAACTATATTTCTGGAATCACGTAACTGAATATAGGGCCACAAAAGCTTTTTATATTATGACACTAAGCTAGATCTGACCTCTCGTTATAAACGGATTACTTTTGACTTTAATAACAATAATAATAAAAATAATATTAATAATAATAATAAAAACTCCGTGAATCGCTTAGTTTCGTGTTTGGTAAACCTCTTCTCTCGGTGATAGATAGGAATCGAGCTTAAATTATTTTTTTTCCAAAGCTGCAACAGAGATCAAACGTATTAGGCGCAAAACAATCATTTAAACGCGCCTTTTGTGAATGATAATTACAGGGAATTATTTGAATGCTAGAGGGACTGTCGATTAATTTCCTGTGAAGAGGCTTGATTTGGACAAAATGCTAAGTTTATGTAATTTGAAAATACTTAAGGACAATTGGCCATTCAGCAGCGCAACCAGCCTTTGATGTTTCACCGTTAGCATAAAAAGATTTCAACTAAGCTTCAAATTAGTTTTGCCCAAGTCCAGTTATCATAATGAATGGGTTTATCTGTTTCCTAGATTCGTACATTATCTCATGTGCTATATCCGCGAGGAAGATTGAGGTACGTATTATAGAAATGCTTTTTAATTGTTGAAAAAATTAGAAAGTATTCCTGAAATGTTATTCTTTGTCTATATCTGAGTAGTGTCATGAATCCCTTTTCGTACTGGAATATAGTAGGATTCTTTTGCCTAAAATGGTCAAGTGACCTAAGTTCTGTTACGTAGATAGTAACTTGTTTCTGATGACATAACACATTTTTATTCTATGGAAGTGCCTCCAGTACTTTTAAATGTTTCGTTTCTGATAAAATTTGTCAACCTCCCACCCCCTTAATATGTTTCAGGCAGATCTCACTCACTAACTGGTATATTTTTCCCTTAAGTAATATAGCTAATATTTCCATTTTTTATATTTAGCAAACTGAACCTTTAATATCATCACATAACTCAAAAGATATCACTCGTTATGTTTATCTTACCTTCAATTGTCTACAACAAAAACGTAATATAATATAACTTAGTTATGGCCAAAAACCTTTAACATATTTTATTCACGAAAACACCATGCAATCAACTTCGATAGTTACAGGACTGCCTTATGTGGATTGTTGGTGGTTCACTATTTGCCACTGACCATTTGAAAAGAAACGATATAACTTCCTTTTACTTGATCTTTCATACCGGTTACCATTTCAAAATAAAAGTTTATTCTGGCGTTCCTCTACGTCTATTTCCTATTAAAAATTCTGTTTTGAAGAGAAAAGACATTCATTGTATCTATTTACATGATTTTATTCCGTATTTTGGAACACTCATTATTTTCCAAACGAACACTCATCAGCATTTGTAAACGGACTAAATTCTAATTCATATTCATTCTTATCTGTCATTATGGCACGACCCTAAATGGCAGATTAGAAAATGCAGAAAGATGGTATCGGTTATTATATAAGAAAGATTAAATAAACAAATTAATGAATAAATAGATAAAAAAGTGAGTAAATTATTAAAAAACAATGAGAATAATTTAAGGGTAGTGACACAGCCTCCTTAAGGAGACTGACAGAGAAACATACGTAGATGCTTTTCAGTTTTATCCAATACCACAGCCGCCAATTTAGTTAAATAACACTGAAAGGCATTCAGAATTACGGTTTTGAATTGACTGAAAGGACCCAGTTAATCCTCCCCTTTCCATTGAAAAAAGAAGCTCTTTTAACGCTGCACCAATGGGCAATATATTTCTGTGAAGTTGACCAGAGTTGCTTTATTCCTTTACCATCCCATAGGATCAGATTCACACCAGAATACGTAATGTGATGTATTTCAGAAAGGATACTAACCTTAAATTATTGCCCTCAGAGTGTAATACACATACACAGAAAAGCAAATCGAGTACTAAAGGCAAAATGGGAAAATTCAAAGGTTGCTTTATTTCTTTTTATTTGTGTCTTATTCACTAAGGTTTATTAGGATACTTAATGTTTATGAACTAGCATTGAATATTCGTCTTGAACTTAATATTGATGAGTACCATAATTACATGCACATGCAAGTATACAGTGTATTATACCTTATACACATTTCGGCTGCACTAGTGTTAGATTTCATTATAGATAAAAGAATTACAGTTTCTTACATCATAACTATATCTCCCAAACATAAAACGATAAACTTCTTATAACAAGCTTACTCTAAATACC
>NC_087200.1:212301429-212303929 GCF_015104395.2 Macrobrachium nipponense
AAATGTAAGCGTTAGGTAATTGGTAAATGAAATTATCATAATTATGGGAGGATTCAGACTGGAGAACTCTGGGTTGCAGCAGATTATATTCCGGTCATGTGAACAGTAACGTATACAGAGATACACACACACGCATACACACACACATACACACACACCACACACACACACACACACACACACACATATATATTATATATATATATATATATATATATATATATATATATATATATATATATATATATATATATATATATACTTCAAAATTATCACTTCCACATCAAGCAGATTCTAGGAACAGAAATATCACTCAGAAATACAAAATAATGAATAACTGCGATAAAACTTAGCTAACTATGCAGTTCGCGAGTTTAATCATCGCAATAGCATTTCACAAATGCTGTTATTTCGACTCGTGAAATAAATTATTGAGAACGAATGGATTATACCTCAATGAATTCGATGTACAATGAAGCACTACCACGCCACCGAAAACGAGATGGGTTGATGCAGTCTCCAAAACAAAAAATACCTGTGCGCGAAAGGTATTTCAGGTGGGAGGCGGCATGAACTTATATCTCTTGCGGTGTCGGGGTGGTTTAAGGCTTCACTGCCAGTCTTGGAATTGAGAGGTCGCTGGTTCGCGCCTGTCGATCGCCAATTCTATTATCGCTTAATAAATTCCCCCTCGGTTAAGCATATATGAAAATATATTAATTCCGAGGTAGAGCGAATTAAATATTAAAGGACATTTGTAGTCAGATATATATATATTATATATATATATATATATATATATATATATATATATATATATATATATATATATATATATATCTCATACCCACATTTGAAATGTGTATATATATATATTTATATATATATATATATATATATATATATATATATATATATATATATATATATATATGTATATATATATTAGTTTGGTGCATTTGTTAGATGATGGTATACACTGTACATAAATGGAACCTCTGAAAGTTTATTTTGGCTAGAGAGAGAGAAAGATAGAGAGACAGAGACAGAGATATTTCGTATAAACTGAGTAGTACCTGCGTAATAACAGCTATCTTGAAGTCCATCAATCAACCCCCCTTTCTCCATCCACTAATCCTCCAACACTCCCCCCTCCCCCTACCATCCTCTAACCCCCAACCCCCAACCCCCCCACCCCCAACGGAGCGATTCACAAACACACTTGAGGATAATGGGTTTCTGTTTCAGTGATGCATCGCCCGAAAAGATTAGGCGATCTTGATTACATCATTTGTATCTCGGGACCTTCTTCTTCTTCTCAAGTTTATTTTTGGGGAATTAAAGAATATAAGAATTATGAATGCTATTATGAAGCTGTGAGTTGCAATTTCATTAAATTCTGAAAATGAAATGCTTTTTACTCAAGATATTCGTGCGCTTATACAGAAATATTTTTTTTCGTGCTTGCATACAAACACCCATACTTATGGTATGAGCTAGTATATGATTGCTTATACAAAGCCCCACCACACACAATATATATATATATATATATATATATATATATATATATATATATATATATATATATATATATATACAACCTCGACGGATATAAACGCAAATTCACTAATCGTCGGCGAGTGTGTGAGTCTCCGTGATTCAGGTAGAATCCTTGAGCGGATATCGAAGTAAATAAACACCCAGGATGTGACTCTTCGAATCGTCGACGATTCCGAAATGCGTCGCTCTCCTGGATGTGATCTGAATAATTCAGTTTGGGTCTGCTTCCATGGCACAGGTGTAAGGAAGTCTATAGTATATATATATATATAGGTATATATATATATATATATATATATATATATATATATATATATATATATATATATATATATATATATTAATATATATGAGCATGAACAAAAACAATATCTTCATCATTATGAATGCAAATGTTATCTGTAACGCCTTAGAGTAATTCAGAATAACGATATCCCATTCCGTGAAATGACTTCAACACGGTACCGGTGAAATGCACATTAAACCGTTTTTTTAATACGAGTATCTCGGAGAGCTCGCTGTGTCTGTAGTTCTTTTTTCTTAAATTAGGAAGACATTTACCCTAGTGGCACATGTCTTATATTACATTGTTCTGGAATTAATTTCAAATGATGTAATGAAAGTATACTTTCTAATAATAATAATAATAATAATAATAATAATAATAATAATAATAATAGGGCAGCATTCAGAGTAAGGAGACAGGGATACTGAGTGTTATTTAGGAGGGGGATGGTGGAGGACCAGCGGGGGCAACCCTCCCCAGCCATGTTAAGCACGGCGCCCCATGATGGGTTAGGAAGGAGATACCTGGTTAGGTCAGGAAACAGCATTCTAGGAGATGTTAGGATTTCTCATACCGAATAATAATAATAATAATAATAATAATAATAATAATAATAATAATAATAATAATAATAATAATAATAATGATGAA
>NC_087200.1:212316429-212326429 GCF_015104395.2 Macrobrachium nipponense
AGAGATCAGCCATTTTATCCAAACGACGAGACCACTACCTTTATGAATGAAATCGTGATCAATGACAACTTGAGTGGTATGGTGGAGCAGAATCCTTTCACGTAACCGTCGATGATTGGAGCAGAAAAGTCAGGCTTCCAGGATCTATCGACGTCTCCTACATCATCTTGAATGAAGACTGATTTCATCTTAAGGAGATTTTAAACGTCATTATCAGCCAGTGTTCCAGAATTCCAGGTTTCCAAAAGGGAAGATATTCCCTGGGAGGGATGAAGGAGTTGAACGTAGCTTTATCATTATTATTATTATTGTTGTTGTTGTTGTTGTTGCTAATGTTGTTGTTGTTGTTGTTGTTGTTGTTGTTGTTGCTGTTGTTCTTGTTGTTGTTGTTGTATGGGGGATTAAATTAGATATGAAAGCTTAACTAATGCTCGGTCATCGTTTATACTATTATCATTATTTTATTTATTTATTTCCTTTTTTTTAGTAAGGGCAAGGCACCTTCGTATGTTTATGTAGTGAAAAATGTACAAGATTTTTCAGTGACTCGAAAACCAACTCTACGGATGTTACCTATCATCCCCAGTGGGAAAACATCACACAGGTACCTCTGGAGAAACCTTTGGAGAGTGCTTGTTGCACAAACCGCGAAGAACTCTTCCTGCGAGGGAAGTTGTCCTGCTGTTGTCCCACACCATGGGTAACTGACGAGTGTTGAAGCTCAATAAAGCCCAATGTTTATAGTGAAGGTCATTTCCTCAGGAGACGAGTGCTGGCAGCCCTGGTCCTATTAAACTCAGAGAATACCCAACCTGGAGGATAAAATAATGACAATGATGCTATTTATTTTTACTGAAGCTTTATGCTTCTGTAAATTTAATGTAAATATTTTTTTATGGTTTTAGCTATTAAGAAAACTATTCGGAAAGGAAAACAGGGAACTTTAAATTCCATGCAAGTATTCAAACTAATACTTTGATTACGTCCTAGTGTACGTAAATATTAGTATTAAGAATGATTGCCATAGCAACGCGGAGGTTTAGAATGAATTAGAATAGTAATTATTAGTTGTATAACCTGTCAAGCTGGAACAACTGTATGTAGATAAGTATTGATTCGTTGTCCCACCTTGGAAAGTATGTTTTAGGTTATGTTTATTTCTGATATTTGCAATTTTAAGCATGGTCTTGGTACAATGTGGTCATACGTTAATTTAAATTGGTTCATATATTACAAAGTTATTAACTAATTGACGATCAAAGTATCGAACCGTTACGATAAAATGAAATAAAAAGGGGAAAATAGAAACCAAACAACAAAAAATTGTTTTCAAGCCATATCTCAACGGTTTTTTTTCACTGGTCGAGATGGAGGCGGGGACGATTCTTTTCAACAAACTTATTTTTGAATTGCCCTCCTCAACGGTGGGAAATGTCTTAGGCAAAAATGAAGAGCATATGAATATAAATATAAAATCGCAAATTTTTCTATTATGTTTTTTATTTCTTCCTTCTCCTCAATTACGGAGTTCCATTCCACCACCTGAACAATAGTTTGCTGCATGAGGTAAAGAGATGACAATTGGACAAAGTGAAACGAGCCATTACCTCCGCTTTCCTGAAAAAATGAATGTGCCATTTAGCATAATGAAGGAGGGAACGGTCATTGGATGGGAATTTTTAATACTTTTGGTTTTATATAACCAAGTGTAACAAAAAATTGTACGCATTGCAATTAGTAACCTATGCTCTAAAGAAACAAATTCTCCGTTGTACTGTAATTTATTATTTTATTTTATTTTCCATCGACCTACCTACCATTATTCGTGTAAGGTTAATTTCTATTTATTTTCATAACCTGATGCTCTTCTTACCTGGTATTTTTCCTCAATACCTTCTCTTATCTTTTTTGCCATAAGAAACCTCCCATACTCACTTTCCTTTGGAAGCTTGAACTTCAATTCGAATTGGCGCCCTAGGGTTTTTGGCTTTCCCCAAATGGTACTCTTTGGTCTTTGATTATTTTCTTATTAGTAATAACTTTATTATACCAATAATAATACTTGTTAGAATTAGCCTTTCTATACAGTGTTTGGTCCCTGACTTACATATAATAAAACGTTTCACTCTGTTACCGCCGGAAACCCAAATTCTAATTATAAAATCACCACTATCAATTGTTTAATTTTTTATTGATTAGAACTTGTTTGTTGCCCACCAGCTCTTAGTGTCCTTTTAACCTCCACGGTTAGGGAACGTGTTATCTCTTTAACTCAACTCCGCCTGCCTTAATTTACTTTCAATGGAATTAACTGAAACCGACCCTATACAATCCACTCACACAGTTTCTTGGCCTTTTCAGGATCGACTACCTGAGGGTCCACGATCTCTAAAATTTATAAAGTTTTGTTTTTTCAGCTGGGTTAATGGTTCCCGTTCCCGGTTCCCAGCTTGGATGGCTTGTTTGACGTAATGTTGCACCGAGTCCGTGGTAAATCTCTTTGTTTTGCACTAGAAGGGATTAAAGGTCGTTTAACTTATTTATTTTTTATAAATTATTAATTGTGTACTTTTATTTTATTTATCTATTTATGTTTCATTTCAATTGTTTAGCCTCCTTTTAATGTTTATTTATTAAATCACAACCTATCACAACAAACAAACAAACAAACCCATATTTCTTAGGATATCATTAATTTTCATTTATTTATTTATATATCTTTTATTGATTTTAGTTTATGATAATAGTCTTGGCAGTCATGCGAAAATAAAACCTATATAAAAACATGAAAGGATATATGAAAACATAATTGCATTAATTTATAGTATCTTGTTTCACAATGGAAGAGGGAAAAGAAATAGAAATAAATCAGTACGGTCTCATATAATTTCGTCGTTTCAAAAAGGAACCTCTCTCTCTCCTTCTCTCTCATCTCTCTCGGCGGTCGGTCCTTCACTCTCTCGTATCATCTCTCTCTTCTCTCTATCCATTTTTCCATTAACATTTATCATTGGAAACAGAAGTTAAGACATTATTATCAATTACAATATCAAAATTAATTCTTCTTGTTCTTTTTTTTTCCGAAATAGAATATCCCGAGCATTGCTTAATAGTCGCATTATCCAGCGTTTTTCCAATTAACAACTACTTTTATTTTAATTGAATTCTATGTTTAATACACTACCATCAATTGCTTCCACCAGTAATCACCCTTTCAATCCAGTAATCCGGTAAAATATCTCTTCATTCATTTTTTGTCACAATTAAAGCCTTAATTCACTCCTCCATATTCCATGATTATTCTCTTCTTTCTTTAGGGTTCCCCTTCATTCAAGACACGGAAATTTTAAAACTGACAAAATTAAACTTGCATTCCGTAGAAAAAAGGAAATTCCATTATAGCAAGTTAACTGAGAGGTAATCTTATTACCATGTCCATCCCATGAATTCTTCGATCCTAATAAAGTCCTTAGTCTTTTATTTACAAATTTTTGCTGTTTTTTTTTCTATCGACAAATGTAAATACCCATAATTGACACTTAATTCATCAGGGAAGTAATTTCGTCTCACATTTTTAAGGCTACATATAACTAATTGCGTGCATTTAAACCGTGGTCCATAAGTAATGTTTAAGTACTATCTTTTGCCTGTTCTTATTTCTGTTTATTAATTGTCGGCTACCGGTAAGTGTCTAATATTGAATGTTGAGGCGGATATTTGGCTATGGATACAACCCTTATTATGCGTTAATTCCTCTCTTCATCAACCGTTTTTCTAACCATAGCTATTCCCTATTTTAACATAAATACCCACATACCTCACGAGAACATAACCATATCCTCCGCCGCTCAAACCCCCCCCTGGAAATCCGCCCCCCCCCCCCCCCCCCCCGAGATCTAGCCTAACACACATGAAATTTAACCATTGGCAAATTTATTTATTTTTTCCATCTAATCCTTCTGTGTATTAAATATATAGCCACGTATCTGGAAACATAGATACACCATTTTTTCGCCGTTAAATTTCAATTCTAGGAAGACTTTTAGTTGCATTGGGCTGCATCAATTTGCACCTTTGCTCAGTTACCTATGAATAATTTGAAACAAAAGTCCAGATTGGGGCTTCCCACTAAGAGAAGAGAGAAGAGAGTGAGAGAGAGAGAGAGAGAGAAGAGAGAGAGAGACTGCAACAGGTGCACAGGAATTCCGATGGAAAGTGTCAATTCCAACAACTTCTTTAATTTCTTTTTTTTTTTCTTTGTTTAAAATTTGAAGACTTAATGAATTTCCATCCTCACTCGCGATCAGAATACTCCATATGTTTTAAAGTTTAAATTCTAATGAATAATCACCCATGAAGAAAATTGATGGTGAATGCTCCCAATCTAGTAGCTTTAGCCCCTTCAGTCCTTGTTACTTTGCCCTTTTGTATGTTGACTAAGGCAGCATTTTTCTAGTTCCAAACTCCATCAAGATGGTCCCAGAATACAATCCTTACACGTCTGGGGTTAAGGTATATATTTTCCTTGATGCTTTCTTGACCGTACAGCTTGATGTCGTCCATGAACATCCAGAATGGGTTAATTTCTGTTGCCTCTTTTCTTGAGTTGGTACCGGCCCGGCATCCCATCTTCTGCAGTACTTTTGTCATGGGAATCATGGCTACTTAGAAAAGCTTGAACCTTATTCATATGGACAAGCGCAACCACAGGGTCCAGCGACTTGTTAAATTTAAGCTTTCGCCAAAAATAATGAATTCATTTGTAAATTCATTAACAGAAAGCACAAAGGAGAATGCAGAGACAGATCAGTTTATTGCGAATAGAAAAAATTAACTATGAAATTAAATTTAAAATACAAATATATATAAGTTGTCAGTTATTTATTATTAAAATTATAAAAATATTTCTTATGATAAGTTTTTTGCAATTGCATCTGTACAAATATCATTATCTGTACACATCTGAAAAAGCATTTTAATGGGTTTTAACAAAAAGTATCCGCATGATAAAACTGAGAAACAGAATCAAACCTTTCCACAAATTCATTAAATCATAACCGGCGAATTCTATCAAGTAGTTTAACTGAACGAACCAGAAATAATGGATCTAACTGTAAAGAACCCCATAAAGGGGTATACCGTCTTGAAACAGAAAGCATGGTCAATGGGCCCAAGCTGAAGTCCCGTGGTAGTGGTGGCAGAAAGGCTCTCTCATCTTTGAATTCGGAAGTCATCACCATGCATCCGATATACATACCCATACAACATAGCATACATACATACACAAACACACATCAACCCACCCACATATATATACACCACCCAAGGATACGAAGATCAAAAACCTCATTTTTTTTCAAACTAAACATTACTGTCTGTTCACTTGTTCAGCAAACTAGGTAAGTCTTTAGAATTTATTGATAGAGAAGAAGAGAGAAGAGGAAGATAGAGAGAAGAGAAGAGAGAGAGGGATGACACCTAATATACTGAATACTATGTCAAATCACAGTTTACGATTCAAGAATTCCCGCCCCCTTTTCTCTGGATGCTAATTGAAAGGATTGGAAAAATATGTCTCAGGGATTTGGGGGAAAATAAAATTCTGCGGCCGTCTTCAGTTTTTCAAGGAACGTTATTTTCCTGATCAAAATGTTTCGTCCTTATTGTTTTGTCACGTTCGGGGACTTTCTGAAGAGAAAGTTGGCTGACTTTGAACAAACAGTTACATTGTCCAATATGTTTTCGGCAAAAACTTTCCCTAATGATTCTTTTCTTTTCAAAGGTTTTTGATTTTTCCCTACATATTGAACCACTTAACACACTCACGTACACATACTCAATAAGCTATCATGCAATACAAAGAAATTAAAACCAGATTGTTTTTTTTAACAAATAAATAAATGTCCTTGGTTGGTGGGAAAACCATTGGTAATTCTTTTTTTTTTTTTTTTTGCATTTTTCAGATAACTGAAAAATGAGTCGGTTGTTTGGTTTCTTAAAACGTAACAAAAGTCCAGATCCTGTTTTTTTCGTTTGGGGGGGGGGGGCGAAACATTTTTTCCCATCAGAACATTTGAAAACTACAATGTATCACAAATTCATAAAAAGTATTAGCGAACCCTTGAGCTGATAATAAGAAAAACTTATACTTTTGATATTGGGAAAATATCAGATTACTTTTATGGAGGATTTTGATATATTCTTTTCAATATTTGAATATAAATATAGTTTGCCTTGACCCTATGTAAAAAAAAAAATAAATAACTTAAAAAAATAAATAAAATAAACTAAAAAAATTAACATTTTTTACAAAGTGAAACTTCCGGAAGCGTCATTGGAACAAGGAGTAAGCAATATTATTTCTCCCGTCTCGAATCCGCGATCTGTCCCTCTGTTTCTCAAATACATAAACTTCACAAAAGAACCTTTGTTTGGTTGGCCTTTTTGGTGAATGGTTTGTTACTTGTTGAGGTTTTCCCTTTGTCCTGGGGTTTGTTGGGTTGCCGTCACAGCTGAAATACCATACACCGTTTTCTGTTTATTTGCCCGCTTTTACGTTGTGTAGGGTAGTTGAGCTGGATATCAAACGATTAGTTTTTTTTCTATTTTTTTTGTCTATCGGGCCTGTAGTTTAGTAATTGAAATCAACAATATATATAATATATATACTATATATTATAATATATATATATATATAATATATATATATATATATATATATATTATATGTTTGATAATATATATCACACACACACCATCATTATATATATATAAGTTATATATATATATATATATTATAGATATATAGAATATATTTATCTATATATAATAATATATATAATATAATATTAAGGATGTTAACGAGTTTTAATGCTAAGTCATCTTACCATTAAGAATTAAATCCCTTATTCTAACCTATAATGGCACTTCTATAGGTCAGATTCCTATTATCCATGGCGTCATCAAAATCCTATTCGCAACGTTCATCGAAGTAAACCTCCAGTCAACCATCTAGCTATTTTGACCAAAATATTAGTTGAAATACCGAGGCACGCTAACTTTTCAAAGTCCAGTGCCAAGAATTTTTATTATTTATTTATTTATTTATTTAGTTTTTTTTTACCAACCAGAAAATAAAATAATTTATTTTTGGCATTGAATAAAAATTTGAAAAGCTCCAGGGAAAATATAACTTCCAAATAGTTTTTCGTCCATATTCAATTCTTGTTTTTTTATACTATTCCAATCTGTTATAAGACAGGGTTCGTGGAATAGATTGTGGAGATTTTTATACGGAAGATATTCTTCACCTACACAACGACTGGATTTTTATTTTTGTTTTTTTAGGATAAACTCTGCTAATGACAAAATGAAACTGATGTAAAGTGTTTCTCGTGCACAATTTTCCATTGGTGAATGATTTTATTTATTTCCTTCGCCATTTTACATATGAAAATGTTATTTGATTTTTATCCAGAAGTTCACTGTGCCCTACGAGACTGTTACTTTCAATTTTCAAATAATTATATGTTTTAATATATAGAACGCCGAAAAAATCTACCCCTGCCATAACATCGTGCAAATTTGCTATATATTTATTACATAAAAGTGCAGAGACAAAACGGATATAATGGAAGAATTAAGAAGAAACGTAAATTTTCCGAGAGAAATAATTTTGAAAAATGAGGCAACACTATGTAGACAAAGAAGTAAGAAGTGGGAACTGGAAGAACAAAAATAAGGAGTGAGTCCAAGAAATTGAATCTGTTTTCTGTTTTCTACCCTCTCAAGCAACTCAAATTATTGTAGTAATTCTCTTGTTTTATTAATTCGTTTCATTCATAAGTTAAAATCATCATGTAATATATAAGATTATATATATATATATATAATATATATATTATATATATATTTTTATATAATTATTATATATATATATATATTAATATATATTTAGTTATTTATTTTATTAACATAATAATATGCATAAGTTCCTAGTTACGTTGGTAACAAACTACCAACTATTTAAAGAATAAAAACGAAGAAGATCCGAAACTGAAAGATTACAATCAGCGAGTCTCATGGAAAGGTCACACGCTGACCTACTTTCACATTCCCACTGGAAAAAAGAAAAAGTGATCCTTGCTGTGATTATTTTTCATGCAAAGTTCAACTGCTCTGGCCCCCGACCCCCAACCGCCCCCGAATCCCCATCCACCCCAATATATCAGAAAGGCTTTCATTGGCGTGTTACCAGATTGGATTCAATGAAATCTCCGTTCAGCCCGAAAAATCAGTTCACATTTAATAAGTAAAAAATATCTTCAATTTCAGAGCGTTTGCTCTAACGTGTCCTCTAATCAATATTATGCAAGACAAAAGTATTCAAAACTGCTCGAGGTACGCTGATTCAGATGCAATAATAATATTTTTGGAAAATTCTGTGCAGACTGATATCCTACTGGGATATTTTGCATTCCACTTGGCAACTTCTTTGCACTTTTCCCATTGCACATAATCACACACCCCCCACAGAGAGACAGAGAGGAAGAGAGAGAGGAAGAGAGAGAGAGAGAGAGAGAGAGAGAGAGGTTCTCCCTCAAATTTCTTACCGAATTGCAGCGAATCTGATTTTTCACCTTCGATTTTCCTCGATTTCAAACGGGCCAAAGTCAATCCCTGCGTTCGTGATGCCAAAAATCGACCTCCCTTTGAAGAAGTTTAAACTGACCTCCTCGCCAGAATCATATTTGTAGTTGACCTGTTAATCCACGAATTCTGTCTACATGCTTTATACTTTTATAGGACAATAAGCTTTTCGGGACGTAAGTTTGTCAGAAGATAATGAGCTTTCGCTTATTTCCAGTTCAATCACAGAAGGATGGATATTAAGGCGCAAATTGATCGTTTGATTATAGATAAAAGCTGCAGAATAGTCTGCACCAGCTACCTGAGAAACGAAAAATGAAACAGCATATTTTGCTTCCTGGCCTCTGGCAAAGGCCACGTTTAATCCATCCACTGAGGATCAGAATGAGCTATTGGTTTTTTAACTTGTAGATTTGGTAATCTTGCCTTTTAAAGGAAAACTTGGGTAAAACAAAGGAATTCAGAAGGGAGAAGAAATTTAAATTAAATTTCATCTTATCTCATGAGAAGGGCTTCATCGAACGGTAAAAGAGGTTCTTGGTTTCACAACTCCATTATAAAAGCTTCATTTAATGACGAATATTAATTAGAAGTTTAGAACTCTGACGATGGAATACTTAGGGCTTATGTTCTAAAACGGCCGGCCCACAATAATAAAATGTTTAAAAGTTTGTTGTATAAATTTATAAAAACTTTATAAAAAGCTTTCGGGAACTCTTCCCTGGGTTCATCGGTAGGGTTAGAATGATTTTTATAAAGTATTTAGAAGAAATTATACAGGTAACTTTTTAACATTTTTGTTACTGTGGACCTCCCCTTGCAACATTGTATGTTTTACTCCTCGTGATAGAAGAGTTTTTCCCAACCTTAGGCCTTATTTTTTAAGTTTTTTTTTTTATTCCTGTCCTTTGCAACTCCGTTTACGAGGCAGAAATACAAAGAATTTCATCTTCCTCTCAGAAGATTTGTATTTTGTAAAAATTGCCCAGAAACTGTCAAGGAGAATACAGTCCAGGACTTCAGTTATTCGTTATAAAAAGAAAAGAGTTGATGAAAATTAAAGGAAACTTACCCAAATAACAGTCCTGGCTTTTACAGTAAACAATAAGCCTTCATTCTGAAGCCCTTATGAATAACTTATACAAAGATAAACTTTTTGTCAAACGCTTCAAAAGGCGCTGATCAAATAATGTAGTAAACTGCTAATGCCTATTAAATTGTAATAATATCAATTTTATCACTGCGAGAAAAATTCATATTGTATTATTTATAAAAAATAATACAAGTACGAAATCAACATTTTAACTGTTTTACAATAACGTGCTTACACCCTAATGAAATTATTGTTAAG